>NC_090737.1:1873850-1903850 GCF_036898095.1 Palaemon carinicauda
GGGTCAGAGGAAGCAGAGACTACACCTATTTAAAAGGACTTAAGTTTGTATAATTAGGGAAAATACAAATTACTATGCTAAAATTTGCGATATATCCTAAAGGAGAGAAGCTGACATTTGTTTTAGCTAATATTTGAGACTAGTTAGTCCTAACTTTAGGATACAATCTAAAAGAAACTCAGAAATTATCCCTTTTTCAGGTTGAAAAATATCGCCGAGGAAACAGGAAAGCATTTAACACATTAATGGGTAAAGCTGTAGCTGCAACAGAAAGGAGGGCCAATATGCAGAAACTGCATGACCACCTCAAAAGAAAACTTGATGAATAATTTACTTAAAGCTTTACAATATTTTTGTATATGTGTATAAAAAAAAACCTATAATTCTTATGCTGTAAATGTTATGACATGCGTTAGTGGTGAAATTAAAAGATAGACATTTTGTAAAGTCTTATAGATTGCTTGGCATACATCAGTATACTGCATTGTTACTTACTACTATACTCTATCACTTTTTTTTTAGCAATGATACTTAACTACAACTCTAATACTGTATAAGAATAAAATATTAAGGTTGTGTTCAAAAATGTTATGGAAGCCAAATTAGTCCCATTTCTAGTTGAAAATTTATGAACATGAATTTGTAACAAAATTTTTGAATTTTCCACAATTTTTAGTGACATGGAATGTAGAGTGAATACTTAATGTAATGGAAATGATGTTTTCAAGTTGGTCTAGATTGCATCAATCTGAGAATACATCACTGATATAAACTGATACCCTAATCTAAACGGATACCCTAGTCTAACTGATAGGAGAAAATTCTTGAAAGTCTCCACAACACCTCAGAACTGGGACAGACTGCCTCTGCTTCATGTATATTACAGTTTTCCTGAAATTGTCTTTGTTGTAATCATCATAATCTTTCCAAATACTGGATTACATTTATAAAGAAATTTATCCTTCAGAAAATAGCAAATATGCAAACCCGACAGGAATTTTAACCATGTTTTAATGGGATGACAGACGTCCTCTGTTAGGGTTACTTTACTTCCTTCATAGGCTGCACCTACAGTATGCACAGCACCTTCAGTATGCACAGAAGTCTTAAAAGTAAAATAGCCATCAAAGTCACAAAAGAGACTGTATTGGTAAATTATATTGAAATTACTGTCATTTCTTATCAGTCAGGGGGTGTTATTTTCTCAAATACCTCAGTGGCTTAGTATAGCAAACAAACAAAAAAAAAACAACCATGCAAAATGCCTAGTTAGTACTGTATGTATCCTAATGAACTTGACTTATTTATTGCTCATGTAAGTTATGCCAAATGGTGTTAATGTGCATTTTCATTTTTTTTATCATTAATTGTATAGCACTGTACTATTACTATAAAGCACTAGAAATGCTCAGGATTGCAAAAAATAAATGAAGGGAAAAACTGAGAAAATCAGAAAGGTGAACAAAAACATTGCTGAAGGAAAGGTTGAAGCCATAGGAGATAAAAAGATACATTAACTTTTGGAGATAACCAAACCATAAAGTAGACTATTTCACTGAAGAATTAGATTAATGAAACATGCATTTACAGTCTCTCGGTTCTCACCCAATTGGCAATATGCATAGCTCCAGGGCTTATGCTCATCATCATCATTTTGAATACTTGTTAACTGCCAACTTCTCAGATACAGAAGTAAATCTTGTAAATATCTCAAATTCTAAATAATCTATTAAAACCTGTACATTTCATAATAATGAAGTGTGAAAGGAACTAAAGTGTAAATGATGCACGAAAATAGTTATATGATTTATTAAATTATAAAACGCATGTTAAAAAATGATATCTCAAATAACCAATTATTTTGTTACATTAAAAGAATAACAAAATACACTTTAATTACATACAAACATTAAAAGAATATTACAAAATACGCTTCAATTACATACAAGGAAGCATGAAAAAATAATCAGAAATATATTAAAAGTCAATTTACAATTTTAGACAGAAACATTCCCTTTTCTTGAAAGCCCAACTAGCAAAAACATTCATTTAGGGTAAACTTCAATGTAAAGTATCTTTTTCAAAGTAAGGTATCTTTTTGTACTTAGGAAGTCTGAACTTTCCCTTAGAATACAAATTAAAAAGGAACCTTTCCAACAGCAAAGAAATTATCAATGCACAAGAAGAGGATGCAAGATAACTTGCAGTGTGTTTTGCACCACTAGCTTTAGCACAGTCTGTCCCAAGATTGTCAGCCAGTCAAAGATGGTTGGGTTGTTTAGGCTAGAAAGATCATCGATTAGTTTGAAAGGAATGAAATGATGATCATGAGTGTAGTCAAAATGAAGTACTCAACACTTGTATTCAATAGACTAACCGTATCACTCAGTCCACATTGTTAAGAATATCAAGGTAATCTGGTGTTAAGTGAAGTCATGTGTTGGTAAACAGGGCGACGAATGAGGAGCAAAAGACCCGAGTGGTGGGGACTCCAGGAGGACTTGCTGGCTTATCTGGATCATGGAGCTTAACCCCTATGATACGAGGCAGCGGATTCGTCCTCAGTAACTGCATACGGGATTTGTCACTATCGGATATCCTGTACATGCACACTTTGATACCTTACACAAGTTTTATAAAAATCTACGGAAGGGGAAAGATGTAGTGACTGCTTGTTTCTGGTAAGAGTGAATGGCCACATTTATGCTTTAAAAAACTAATCAAAAAGTTAAAGCTATGAACAGAGACCGAATCCTGTTGAAGCATTGACTTAGACCGACATGAATCTCCTTACAGTATTCTAATGTCTGATAATAATCATCTTTTAAATACCAACAATCTTAATTCCCTTAGTGACACCTGCTGGATTGCCAAAGCCTGGGAACAAGAAGGCCATTTAACACCAAGGTGGAACCTGGGGGAGCAACTAAGAATTTTCACCATGGTATTGAATCTTGAGAAGTAGAAATTAAAAACTGAACAGATACACAAACGCAAAAAGGACTCTCGGTAGCAAAGGGAGATGCACATATTTGTTCTACTGATATGATTTCTTTGCACTATACTGTATTGTTTCTTTCCTTTAAGTTAGTTTCTTTACTGATACATCAACCAAATAATGTCGATATTTTTTTATAAGTGAAATTTAAGGTCTATCTTTTACTTGTTTAAATCAGAGATATGAATGTGAGGGGAAGACTCTTATTTGAATCAGATATGAATGAAAGGGGAAGAGGAAGAATAAATGCTATCAAATTTCTAAAGATATGCAGGATTGGCGAAGGAAGCGAATAGTACGGGTAGCTAACTGAATGCACAATAGGAGAGAATCACCATAGAAAATGGTGAGATCTTTCTTGGAGGTCATCCCTAAGAAAAAGGCACTTTTGAGTGCTGTTAACACACAACTGCTTTCCTAAAGAGAGGTCACTTGAAGTGGAGAATTCCACAAGAGGAAACTATCTAGAATAATGAAAGAAAAGTGTGAACAATTGCTGCATCTGTTTTTTAGTGAAGGATTTCAGATAAAGAACAGAAGATCTAAGTATATTTCACCACAGCAAAAAGGAGATTTGATAAGTGTAACTAGGGAGAGCTATTAAAATGTTCCAGACTATATGTACATAGGAGAGATAGAAAATAGAAAGAAAACTCCAGTCATGGAATAAAAATGCAGCATCAAAGATTGAAGAGCAGAGTGAATGAGCAGACAACAATGCACTGAATGCTGATCCACAAGAAAAGTTGCTAAGATTTACTACTGGGTGGTGTGCATGGGAACATAGCACGCGGACCCTTAGTGCCTGAAAATTGTGTATGCAAGGGGGAAGGTGTTCATTGCTTGTGAAAACCAAAAAACTGATCTGAGAAGCCAACTATATCAGGAAAACTCCTAGGAGCAGTTCTTAACAGGGACGTGTGCCCCTGTACCTCGTAACCTGCATGATGATGGCACTCGTGGATGATTGTGAGCATATAACTTGTGCATGTGAAATTGTTGAGTATAGACTGTTTTGTTTGTACCATTCCTGTGCATGTGGATATGTTCACGAGTTTAAAACATCTTGTGTACTTGAAGCTGGTAATGATCGTGAACTTATAGTTTCAGATCCTGAGGGTAATTGTGGTCGTGGAAACTATTATCCTTGTGGAGAGGGGCCAAGGGGTGACCATAATCATATTCATGGCCTTTATCTGGTAGATTGTAGTTACTTCCTGTGGCGGTCATAGCGCTCGTGTGGGAGGATTGATCATCTCATGAAGGCCTGGATCAACAAGCAGGCTTCAATATGTGTACACAAGGGGAAGGTGGTCATTGCTTGTGAAAACCAAAAAGCAGAGGAATCAGACAGAATGTGGCATTCACTGCTTCTGAGAGAGATTATCCAGGAATGGGAATGGAGAGAAACAGTAAGAATTAGTACTAATAATATTACCATCTTCAGTCATAATTGTATCAAGTCGAAGGTTTGTATGTATGCAAGAAAAAAACAATAATAGAAGTTAAAATACCAAAAAAATAAATACAAAAAAAAAATCACCATAGCAATACATAAAAAAATTTCACTTAGTACCAAGATCATCAAAGAAAGATGCACCACAGTAATCATGTTCCTCATTCAGAACATATACAGCGTAAGAGATCAGCTGACAAATGCATATAAAACTTTTTATTTTCTGTTGTCCAAGTATTTCCTTCAGTCATTTAATTTCCATAAATATTGTTCAGGTTTCTAACTGTCAAATGTTCCTAGGCAACAAATTATGTGAATAATTAGCGAGTCAGAGGTACAGTACAAGGAGGTGCATAAGTAGATAACAAGAGATTACAACAAACATCACAAGCAACTGAACATCACCAAGGAAACCCAGAAGATCTCATGTAATCAAACATGTTTTTCTTGCTTGATCAAAATTCCATTCTTGTTTGTAAATGTCCCATAAAGAATCACTGGCAAAGGAACATAACTGTTTATTAAACTAACGAGAGTACAACAATATTCCAGGAAGTTTGGAAATTTAATTGCTTTGTAACAGCATTCTTCCCTTTTCAAAACAACACAATTTCCCAATTCCTTAGAAATTTTCTCAGGCACAACTCTCCCTGTGTGTTTTCATACATGTTTTCCAGTTAAAAGCCTTTAACTAAAACTGCACTTAAATGAATTCTCCTTTTGTCTTGATACCTTAATACCCTAAGGCCAGGGGAATGGCGGTGTATATTAGGACCGAGTACCCTGCTTCTCATAAGTCCTGCTATCAATGTGGATGTCATGAGATTCAGGTAATAAAAGTTTGTGGCAGGCATAACAACTTTTATTTGTGTTCGATCTACCGGAATCCAGACATGGATGATTCTAGCTTCGATTGTCTTCTTACCATTATGGCTAAGATACAAGAAGATGATAGAAAGGCTTCTTTTGTCTTTGTTGGTGATTTTAATGCTCACCATAGGGAGTTGTTAAGTTCTATCTCTCCTACCGATCGCCATGGCTTAAGAGCTTTAGACTTTGCCTCTGAATCAGGCTGTGAGCAAATCATAAATGAAGCTACTCACAGGTCTGGTAACTGCTTGAACCTTGTATACACTGACTCCCCTAGTGTTATAACTAGTAAGGTTGGTTCTCCAGTCGGGACATCTGATCATGCCTTTATTTCATTAGTAGTGAATACTGAGCAGCCTGTCCCCGTTATATCATACTTTGGTAAAATTTATATGAAATCCCAAGTAGACTGGAATGGGATTTTGCTTGATCTTTTGTGCTTGAATTGGTCACAATTATATAGTAGTGTAGATCCTGTTGTCCCTTTGAATGAGAATCTAGTCAACAAAATTGATAGGCGTATCCCTTCTCGTGTGCTAAGGTACAGAGTGAAGGGCAAACCGTGGTTCAATGATGATTGTAGACGTGCTTATTTGGAGAAGCAGGAGGCCTATCACCTTTGGAAGGGTAACAGATCAGATTTGACCTGGAACAACTATACTCAGCTTCGAGCTTTTGCTCTAGTGTGTTTATGCCTCAACTGAAAAGGAGTACAATTTAACCATAAAAGAAAGAAACCCTTTCTGGTACAACTCAGGAACATAAATGGTGGTCTACCCTTAAATCTGCACTCTTTGTTGTAGATGCAACAGTTCCTCCTTTACTTAAACCAGATGGCTCAGTCACTCACTGTCCAAAGGAAAAGGCAACCCTTTTGACTGATGTTTTTGACAGTAAACAGAGTAATGAAAAACTTGAGCTTCCTCATTCCTGTTTTCCTGAGGCTAAACTAACTAGCTTAGCTTTCGGTCTCGTGAGATTAAAGCTCTGTTGATGGACCTTGATGCTTATGGAGGTGTAGACCCAAATGGTATTTTTCCTTTGTTTTTTATAAAGACAGCGGATTTCTTAGCTCCAAAGTTATCTGTTATTTTGCGCAAGTTAGCAAGAAGAGGAGCTTTTAGCACTTGCTGGAGAATTGGTAATGTTACTCCTCTATGTAAATGTGTTTGTGGTAGCTCAAGTCCCACTGACTACCGCCCAATTTCCATAACTCCCATATTATCTAAAGTTTTTGAACGTTTTAATAGGTTTGCTGAAGGTAATTATCTACTCCCTAGTTTGCAATTTGGTTTTTGTAAAGGCCTTGGAGCATGTGGTGCCCTTCTTACAATCTCCAATGCTGTACAGAAATCCCTTGATGGTGGTCAGGAAGTTCGTATAATTGGCCTTGATTTTAGTGCTGCCTTTAACCGTGTAAATCATGAGGCCCTTGTTTTCAAACTGAAACAGTTGGGAGTGGGTGGGTTGTTTCTTAGCATTATTATTGATTTTTCAAGTAACAGATCTCAAGAGTTTTTATTGACGGGCACCATAGTGAGTATAGGAATGGGATATCCGGTGTTCCACAGGGTAGTGTTCTTGGCCCATTACTTTTCATACTATATACACATGACATGTGGTTTGGCCTAGAAAACAAGCTTGTTGCATATGCAGATGATGCTACTCTCTTTGCATCAATTCCATCCCCTGAATGTAGATCTAGGGTTGGTGAATCCTTTAATAGAGATTTAGCTAAAATTAGTGCACGGTGCAAATTATGGGGTATGAAGTTGAATCCTAACAAAACTCAAAGTCTGATTGTAAGTAGGTCAAGGACGGTGGCTCGTCAACATCCAGATCTCAGTATTGATAACGTTTCTTTAAATTTGTATGACTTAAAATTTTAGGTGTGATTCTAGACAGCAAATTTACTTTTGAGAAGCACAATAGGTCTGTGTCTTCTTCAATTGCACAAAAAATTGGCTTATTGAGAAAGTCTTACAAGATTTTTGGTGATCAATCTATTCTGAATTGGTGTTTTAATTCTTTCATTGTACCTTGTTTTGAGTATTGTTCTCTTGTCTGGTGTTCAGCTGCTGATTCTCATATTAATTTGTTGGACAGAAACTTACGGTCTATTAAATTTCTTATTCCTGATTTAGATATTAATCTTTGGCACCGTCGTTTAGTTAGTTCATTATGCATGTTGCCTAAGATTTTTCATAACTCTGACCATCCTTTACATTCAGATCTCCCTGGACAATTCTATCCTGTTCGTAATACTAGGCAGGCAGTTAATTCTAATAGCCAGGAATTCTCCATCATGAGGCTGAATACTACACAGTATTCTAGAAGTTTTATTCCAGCTGTTACCAAGTTGTGGAATGATCTTCCTAATCGGGTAGTTGAATCAGTAGAACTTCAAAAGTTCAAAGTAGGAGATGTTTTTATGTTGACCAGGCTGACAAGAGTCTTTTTATTGTTTATATATTACATATCTGTTTTTGACATTGTTAATAGTTTATATAGGACATATCTGTTTTGACGCTGTTACTGTTTTTAGAATGATTTGTTAATTTATTCTCATCATTTATTTATTTCCTTATTTCCTTTCCTCACTGGGCTATTTTTCCCAGTTGGAGGCCTTGGGCTTATAGCATCTTGCTTTTCCAACTAGGGTTGTAGCTTGGCTAATAATAATAATAATAATAATAATTGACATCGATTTATATCAGAGGTGCAATGGACCCCAGCCTGGGGTCTACGGTTGCCCCTCTATGCTCCATTATCCTTTTATCCAAGGGTTCTTTTCAAGATGGTCACTCTTCCCTTGATGGCAGCAATCTGCACCTCATTTATGCTCAGGCCACTTCTTAGGTTTTTCTTTTTAAGTCTATGTTGCCCCAACCACCACAGGTATTATTCCTATTTCTTTCAGTTCCCATGTAATTTTCAGGTCATTCTTTAGTTCTTCATATTTTGTTATTTTCTACCTCTCAGCTCTTTTGAGGTCAAAATCTCTGGGTACTGTCACATCTATAATCTTTGCTGTTTTTCACCTTATTACAGATAACAATAACAGGTTTTATAGCACCACCTATATCTCTTCCTGTTGAAATTATCTTATCATAAAAGATGGTAATTGACCGGTTGGAGGTAACTATCTGGTTCATGTTCCCATACCTTATCTTTTACTTCAATTTCTTAATTTTTACAGATTTACATGTATCCTCCCACTTTATCTTAATACCTTAATTGGTTTCACTTTATATTAGTGATGCAATGGATTGGGGTCAACGGTTGCACCTCTATGCTCCATTAGCCTTATATCCAAGGGTTCTTTTCAAGATGGTCACCATTCCCTTGATAGCAGCAATTTGCACCTCATTTATGCTTGGGCAACTTGGTATCGCCTGAAGGTATTTTGTCTCAGGTTTTTCTTCATAAGTCCTGTTACCCCACCACCACAGGTATTATTTCTACTTCTTTCAGTGCCTATGTATTTTTCAGGTCGTTCTTCAGTTCTTGATATTTTGTTATTTCCTGCCTCTCAGCTCTATTAAGGCCAAAATCACTGGGTACTGTCACATCTATAATCTTTGTTATTTTCTCTTTATTCCAGATCACAATATCAGGTCTTATAGCACCTCCTGTATGTCTTCCTGTCGGGATTATCTCATCATAAAAGATGGCAATGCCTCTGTTGGAAGTAACTGGATCTGGTTCTTTACATTTTGTATTCTTTACATATTTTCCAATGTATATATTTACAGATCTTATTGTGAAAAGCTGTGTGGTGACCATCTGCAAGTAGAATCTGGCAGGCTGAAACCAGATGACTAACACAACTGCAGCATAACAAAACCTACACTGGTCGTTTCTTGATATGCCTGCCATTTTCTTGAAGCCATTTGTTAGGAGGCCTTGGTCTTGTGCTCCTATTATCATCCTTTCTCCATCAAAACCTAGATTTCCATTCTTTATCCATCTGAGTTACTTCTTTTTCCAGTTCTTGGAATCTTCCTGCTCTTGCATGGTGTTTCCACCTTTCCATTCTAAGTTTTTCCTCTCTAAAACTGAATTTCTGCCTGGTCTTCCTGGCTATCATTGTTGCTGGAGTATCCTTCGTTTCTTCTAGTAATTCTCCTGCTAAGTTTTTACCCTGTTTTGTTATTGATTTTTGTTGGCTCAGGGCATCATTGTGGTGCGGACAACATTTTTGATGTTTTCATCCTCAGAGCTTTCCAAGTATTGCCCTATACTTAGTATTGCTGCTCTGTAGGCTCGATTGGTTTCGGTTAAGCCTAGTCTACCTTCTCTGCATGGGAGGTATACTCTGTCCATACCTCCCCAGTATAAATTACGATACTCTGTGATACTATATCCGAGAAAAATGTTTTGTCACAGAAACTGCATTTAAATGGTTTCTACCAAGTGTGAATTCTGCAATGTTTTGTGACAGTATCTATTATAAAATCCTCTGTCACGGGAACTGCACTTAAAGGGCTTCTACTTGGTATGAATTCTATGATGCTTTGCGAGATATCTTTTTTGAGAAAATGCTTTGTCACAGACACTGCACTTGAATGACTTCTCCCCAGTATGAATTCTACAATGTCTTGTGAAATTACCTCTATCAGAAAATGCTTTGTCACAGAAACTGCACTTGAATGGCTTCTCCCCAGTATGAATTCTGTAATGTCTTGTGAGAGTAACACTCACTGAAAAAGCTTTGTCACAGATGCTGCATTTAAATGGCTTTTCCCCAGTATGAATTTTATGATGCTCTGTGAGAGTATCTTTCAAAGAGAATGCTTTATCACAAACACTGCACTTATATGGCTTCTCCCCAGTGTGAATTCTACAATGTCTTGTTAAATTATCTCTATCAGAAAATGCTTTGTCACAGAAACTGCACTTAAATGGCTTCTCCTTAGTATGAATTCTATGATGTTTAGCAAGATAACGTCTCTGAGAAAATTCTTTGTCACAGACACTGCACTTGTAGGGCTTCTCCCCAGTATGAATTCTATAATGTTTTGTGAAATTACCTCTATCAGAAAATGCTATGTCACAGAAACTGCACTTAAATGGCTTCTCCCCAGTGTGAGTCCTTAAATGTACTATAAGATCCCTTTTGTGGAAGAACCCTTTGCCACATTCACTACACTTGAATGACCTCTGCCTAGTGTGAGTTTTATAATGTGTTTTAAGATCAACTTTGTTAGAAAATGTTTTGCCACATTCTCGGCATATGAAATGGCCTCCAGTGTGAATTAGCTTGGGAGTGTTGGAGGGTTCAACTACTCCAATAAATTGTTTTTCATACTTCCCACCCACAAATGACTTCTCTCTTGTACAAACATCAGTGCTAGTTTTGGAATCACTTTCTTGACCAAGAGGTTTTACACAGCCACTGTTTTTTATCTGCTCCTTATTCTGTAAACATTCTTTTCCAGTTCCTCTTCCCTTTCCATTGTCCTCTTCCCTACTGGATCCCAACTGTATGGCACATTCCTCTTTCACACGTGTCTTGACACTTTCCTCCTCTTTATGGACTTCCCTGTGGCTGATTTGTAGATCTTCCTCACTTGCTGATGCATCAGAGTCCATAGAATATTTCATGTCACTATCGCTTGACTCTAATATTTTTGGTTCTGCTTTGAATTCCATGTTTGGATCCATGAAATGAGTGTCATCATCCAAGAGCCCAATGCTGACAACCAAATCATCATTTTCCAACTTAACTGCAGTGTGTGAAGAGGAATCTTCCATTTCCCTTTTTATTGGAAATTCTAAGGATTCATTGTTTATCATCTTGTCCATATCATTGGATGACATTGTCTTCAATATTATCTTCAACAGTGTCCAAAGATGAAGTTTACAATAAACTCAAAAGTCTTACAACATGAACCAACACAGACCCTTCTTCCTTTTTCCCAGTCTTGTATCTCTTCTTCCTTTTCTCAGTCACAGCTGTATCTTTTGCTGTATCTTCAGTAGTTTACACAATCTTGCCACAAGAGGTAGACGATTACTTCCTTTGGGATGAAAAGTCTGAAATAACAGAACAATTATCATTGGAGAAGGACTATATAAAAATGTTGGATTTTTCTTAAATAGATTGAAAACTTTTAAAGTTTAATAAAATGTACAAATCATTTTTAATTTTCCTAACTTCGTAAACCCAAGTTCTTTACTATAGGAGAAGGATAACAGCGAAGGATGGAACACTGGAGTTACAGGATGTGGTATCCTGCTTAGAGGATGGAGTCTGTCAAAGGTTCAGCTCCGGGGTCTGCATGTACAGCACGTGTATCACACGCTCGTACACTGTAACAATATTTCTGTCTTTTGTATACAGTGAACCCTCGTTTATCGCGGTAGATAGGTTCCAGACGCGGGCGCGATAGGTGAAAATCCGCGAAGTAGTGACAGCATATTTACCTATTTATTTAACATGTATATTCGGACTTTTAAAACCTTCCCTTGTACGTAGTACTGTTAACAAACCACCCTTTAATGTACAGAACACTTAATGCATGTACTACAGCACCCTAAACTAAAACAGGCACAAATATTAAAGGCGATTTTATATCATGTGTTTCCTAAACACCTAAAAAGCACGATAAAAAATGGCAACCAATGTTTTGTTTACGTTCATCTCTGATCATAATGAAGAAACAAACTCATTTAGTGTACACATATATGTATAGGTTAGTTTTTGCATCGATTATATTGATTATACAGTACTGTATGTTGATTTTTTTATTACCAATGTTTTAGTTTACGTATTTTTCTTAGGACTTCCAAATGAAATCTTTTTCTTTATGACGCCGCCTGAAACGACGGCGTGTACGCTCAGTAAACAACCACGCTCAGAACAAACAAGGCATTTAACGTGCATGATGATAGTGATAAATAATGATACAGTACATACAGTATTTACAGTAAAAGCATTTACAAAATATGTTACCTTACAAATATAAATTATACAGTACTTGTACGTAGCAAAGCAGGAAAACAATTTGAGAGAGAGAGAGAGAGAGAGAGAGAGAGAGAGAGAGAGAGAGAGAGATTGTTTTACGTACGAATGTAAATTTTAAACAAAAAAAATATGATAGGTTACAACATGTAGACTTTTAAAACCTTCCCTTTAACTTAATGCATACAGTACGTACATTACTAAACTATAAAACAGGTTAAAGTAAAAAATAAAGATTGTTACTGTACTCACCACGAAAGAAGTTCAAGAAAAACTTGAATGACGATGGCGATGAATTTGCTGCACAGTAGAAATGATGATGATGAAGCTGATGATGTGTTCTACTGTGCAGTCAATGATAGTATTTTACGTCTCTTCAGACGGAGGTGTCTTTTCCTGGGACACCTCTTCAACTTCTTCAATTTCTTCCGAAGGCGTACTAGCAGGAGGAACTGGCTCTTTTTTGCGAGGCTGGAAGAACATTGTGATCGGAAGTTGTTGCCGCTGCTTCTTTTTTCGATCCAAGAGCATCCTGTAGGGAGTCATGATGTCATCGACCTTATTTGAGAATTGCATCGAGCGAACCATATCCTCGTCCCACTCTTGTAACATTTCTTTCGCCTCCTTCATATGGTTGCAGAACTTGGCAAGCCGTTCTAATGTTAAGCCCGTTTCTTCGACATTTTCTTGGGTCTCTTCCTGGGTACCCTCACTCTCTTCCTCACTTGCCGATTTCGTCAGGTCTTCGAGGTCTGCGTCAGTTAGGGGCTGGGAATGGCAGTCCAACAACTCGTCGACGTCTTCAGTCGTCATGTCGCCAAACCCGTCACCTCCAATTATGGCAGCCAACTGCACAGATTTCCGTATTGCAGAGTGTTGGATTTCCGACGGAGTAAATCCCTTGTCGTCGTAAACAATATCGGGCCACAGCTTCTTCCAGCTCGCATTCACGGTTGCAGGTTTCATCTCTTGAAGTGCCTTTTGAATATTCTGCAGGCACGTGGCTATGGTGTACTGCCGCCAGTACGCCTTCAAGTTGAAATCTTCATCCTCGTCATCTTGGGCAGCATCCACACACGCAACGAGGTCCGCCAAGGTATTCTTCGTGTAGAGGGCCTTGAACGCCCTGATAACCCCCTGGTCCATCGGTTGAATTAATGACATGGTGTTGGGTGGCAGGAACTCAACCTGAACGCCCTCACGCGACAGGTCAGTTGCGTGTCCACCAGCGTTATCCATAAGGAGAAGGATCTTGAATGGCAAGCCCTTCTCTAAGAGATATTCATGGACTTGCGGGATGAAACACTGGTGGAACCAGTTGGAGGTCAGCATCTTCGTAATCCATGCTTTTTGATTATGCATCCAGTACACGGGAAGGAGATTCTTATTTTTATTTTTCAAAGCGCGAGGATTTTTCGACTTATAAATAAGCCCCGGCTTTAACAAAAATCCAGCAGCATTGCCACACATCACGAGGGTAACGCGATCCTTGAATGCCTTAAAGCCAGAGGCTTTGGCTTCCTCTTTGAACAGGAAAGTTCGCGACGGCATTCTCTTCCAAAACAAGCCGGTTTCATCCATATTAAACACTTGTTCCGGCTTGTATCCACCTTCAGCGATAATGTTCTTGAAAGTCTGGTTCACGTAAGTTTCAGCAGCGGCAGTGTCAGCGGAAGCAGACTCCCCATGCAGGGAAACGCTTTTCAGGGCGAAGCGTTTCTGAAACTTCGCGAACCATCCTTTGCTTGCGGAAAAACGTTTCTGAGGCTGGGAATCAGTGGATGTCCCTGGTTGAGGATCATCTGCATCATCATCATCTTCAGCATGGTTGCCGTCGTCGTCTTTAGGTTCCTTTGCAGCAAAATTCTCATATAAGCTCAAAGCCTTTGTTTGGATGGTGTTCGTATCCAACGCTATGTTCTTCTTCCAGCAGTCGGCAATCCACACAGCTAAAGCACCTTCCATGCGTACGATCGTTTTATTACGCGTTGTAACGACTCGCTTCGCTGATCTGCTAAAGGTGATTGCAGCAGTCTTTCTAATGTTCGCCTCGTCCTTCTTGATGTAGCGAACGGTGGATTCGTTGATGCCAAAATGGCGGCCGGCGGCCGCGTAACTTCTACCATCTTTTAACATGTCGAGAAGCGTAACCTTCTCAGCTATCGTCATCATCCTTCGGTGGCGTTTAGGCTCACTACCAGCCTTACTAGAAGCAGAACGCTTGGGAGGCATTGTAACAGAAAGTTCAACAAAAAGTTCAACTTAAAACAGTCGCACACAGCACAGATTAAACTTCACAAACTTAAGAACGTCTACTCAGCAATACGCGGAAAGAGAAAGTGAACGATCCAGCCCCGCGAGAACTTTGATGCTGCGGGTAGAAGATGCGGGCAAAACACCAATCACAGGCTAGATAACAAAACTTGAGTTTTGATTCGTCATCTATCAGCGCTTGAACCAATCACAACCCGTCTTACAGTACTATGGTGCGTTGGTTACTCATAGAAGATGCCCCGCGCATACTGAACGTACGTAGATTAAGTAAAATACCGTAATAATAATAAATAATGATAATAATACTGTACAGTAATAATAATAATAATAATGATTAATAATAATAACAATAATAATTTTATTAACAACAACAACAATAATAATAATAACAATAATAATAAAAATTTACGTACGCTATTTTAGGCCTCTCTCTCTCTCTCTCTCTCTCTCTCTCTCTCTCTCTCTCTCTCTCTCTCTCTCGTACGCTTACAGTATTCGAAATGTGATTTTTGCAACAAAGAATATTATTGGATGCAGTACTGTACTACGTACGTATACATACAAAAGATTCATGGAAAAGAAGCACATCCATTACAGTACACACCATTCTAATATGGTATGACTGCATCTGATTTGCGTTTCATGTTCGATTTAATTTTACTACGTACTGAATTATCGTATGATCACATTCTCTTTTCGTGTTTTATTTCTTTCTGTGCTGAATTATATATCATATGTAATGCAATGAACAATCAGTAAGAGCAGATATTACTAATTACAGTATTAATGGAATTACAGGTAACAAAATATCGTATTTGGTTGTCTTCAGATTTCGCGGTATTTTCGAATTTTCCGGAAAATCCGCGATATGTATATATATATGGGTTATGGGAAAACCCCGCGAAGTGGTGAATCCGCGATTGTCGAACCACGAAGTAGCGAGGGTTCACTGTATTGTCATTATTGCTCTCCCCTCGCACTGATAACTTGTTTCTGCCTTTATGTAATTTTTTCAATTGTTTGAATTTTTGTGACCTACTTTCACAGAAACGGTTATAAAAGCTCCGTGTCTGCTAAAGTAAATTTAATTGTAATTACGCAGTCTCTCGGTTACCACCCAACTGGTGCAGCACATATCCATCTGTGCCACCAGCTCTATATGCATCCAAGCGGGAATGTCAACATGTCCCTCTTCTGCCAAAAGGGCATGGGGCAGAGGAGGAAGAGAAGTGCTGCATAGGGCCTATCTTTTTGTAGGTGGTCTGTTAAGGGAAATTTGATCCCTCTTTATGCCCTTGACGTTTTACCGGAGAGAAACTCTGTGTTGGTTGTGCCGAGAAGTAAGGGCATGACATCATTGCCCTGTGAAGGGAGTCTTCACTCGCCTTCCTCTACCACTCCGCAACTGCCTCAATGTTTTCCACATTGAAGGAAGGAAGAACTCTCCATCAATGCATTGCGCAACTTGAGCACATCTCTCCTCGGCACCTGCCTTTGAAATTTTGAAAGAGTGGAGTCAGTAGTTTCAGAATCCAGTTTGTCAACTGGTTGACTACACTGTGTCAGGAGCTCTACTGTCCTGGCACCCGAGGCCAAAAAAGGTGGACATTACTTCCCCCTCTTCCTTGAGGAGAAGTCTTTGTGGCAGAAGATATCCAGTACTCTACCGAGCCCAACTTGTAGCCCACCCCTGAAGCAGTTTTCTTCGAACACTTTGCAATCCCCTCCAAGTTTGCGGCATCTGTTGCTAAGAATGTCACTGGCAGAGGAGACTGAACATAGTCTACAATCTTGTAGTACTTCCTATGTCGTACGTATGGCACGAAGTAAATTTGAAGAATTAACCACCCTAAGGGACTTTGAAACTAAACTCCTACTACTTGAGCAAAGGCCTTCTTGTTGGCTCTCCCAACAACCCTAGACCAGGGCAAGGCTACCTTATTCTTGGTGGGTCTGAGGATGTCATAGAAGAGGTCTAGGACTGTATCCTTTCCCTTAGGAGGACTAAGGAATTAATCCTATTTAAACAGGAAAGAACGTGCAAAGACGATGTGATCCGACTCCTTTTACTCTAAGGGCGAGATCTTATGACTGGCGGACATGCAACATGTCTTCAGAATGGTCTAAGCCATTATTATTATTATTATTATTATTATTATTATTATTATTACTTGGTAGGCTACAACCCTAGTTGGAAAAGCAGAATGCTATAAGCCCAGGGGCCCCAACAGGGAAAATAGCCCAGTGAGGAAAGGAAACAATGGAAAATAAACTATTTTAAGAAGTAACAACATTAAAATAAATATTTCCTATATAAACTATAAAAACTTTAACAAGAGGAAGAGAAATCAGATAGAATAGAGTGCCTGAGTGTACCCTCAAACAAGAGGCCATTATCGAGATTGACTGATTGATTGACTGATTTGAAGTTCTCTGGCATCCTAACATTGAAGGTCGTTGATACCAATATCGTTTATTATAAATAAAGCTCAAGAGAATATTCAATTAAAACCAGAGAAGTAGATATGTTATAAAAGTTGAATAGCATTAAGGAGACCTGCTTCTGATATAAATTTAAAAATGCCATTGGCATTGTACGACAAATCATGTCCAAGGATCTTGCCAAGGATGAACCTGCCATCTTCACCCGAGCCTCAAACAGGTATCTTATTTCTTTCTGTGCTATAAGTGGGGCATTCAGTCAACAAATACCTCACTGCCAAGGGTATTATACAGTTGTCGCATTATGATTGGTGTTGGCCAGCCAGCAGAAACTCGTGTGTCATCCGAGTGTGACCAATGCGGAGACGACAAAGAGTAGTCTCCCATTTTCGGGGCATCCCAATGGGATATAACAATCGCCATTTCTCTAATATTATTTTCGGTTAAACTATCCCAATGCTGTTGCCAATTGTTACAAATAAAATTCTTAATTGCTGGTAAAAAATCATTACAAAGAATGGGATACCTTCTTGGTAGCAACTCTGCTACAGCACTCTTTGCCAGTGAATCTGCCTCTTCATTTTCAGACACACCTACGTGTGCCGGAACCCAGCAAAATAGAAGTTATACCTTTCATGCCAATGATTAAAATCTACTCTAAAATCTCTAAAACTAAAGGGTTACTAGAATTAAAACCACCTAAATTTTGAAGGACACTTCTTGAATCACTAAAAATGGTAAAATTGCCCTCCTCTTTTAACACTATTTTCTCAATAGCGGTTAGTATGCCATATAATTCCGCTGTAAATATGGAAGATATTGAAGGAAGAGCACCTCTACAGTTAAAAGAACTACCATATACTCCAAATGCAACGCCAGCATCAGATTTGGAGCCATCAGTATATATAAATATAAAGTTGATTCCTATGTTCCATAAAAAGAGACTTGGCTTCTAATTCAGTCATATTTTTCTTAACACTAATAAAATATTTAAAAAAATATCTCTGGTAATTTCCACGGAGGGGTTGATGAGATCTTAAATGGAAGCACCTTGCCTCTAATTATATGAAGACTGTTTAATAATTGTTTTACCCGAAAGCCATAAGGTTGAGATTTTGGGTGTACTCAAAGTATGTTGAGTTTCTTACAAGGCTTGCAATCTGAAAGGCTAAAGAGATAGAGAATCTTTATAACCTAAACTAATACCGAATAATGGAAGACATTCAGTAATGGTCTAGAGGTAACTTTCCGGCATCAACAAGGAGACTTGGGATAAGCGAGGTTCTAAACACTTCTGTGGACAATCTAATACCAGCATGATGTATTAAATCTAATATCTTTAATCGGCTTGGTGTGGTTGAGGAGTATATTTCACACCCATAAATAATTTTTGAAAAAATTAAGGCCTTGTATAATTCTAAAATAGTTTTACGATCTGTTTCCCATGATATATGGGACAATACTTTGAAAAGATTCACAGCCTCAAGACATTTAGCTTTTAATGCCTTTAAGTGTGGGACCCAGATCAACCTACAATAAAAAATCAATACTAAAAATTTAGCTTCCCCTACACATGGGATCCATTGTCCATTCATGTATATATCCGGGTCTGGATGTACTCTCTGGATACGACAGAAATGGACAATAGTAGTTTTGCTTGTTGAAAACTTAAACCCATTCATATCAGCCCACAATAATTTTATCAATTGCAAGTTGTAGTTTCTCTCAACCATTGCCATTCTAGCTCCAGCAAATGAGAGAGAGAGATCATCCACAAATAGTGTAGAGAGGATATCTTGGGGAATGACTGAAGATATCCCATTAATTGCAAGTGCGAATAGGGTCACACTCACCACACTACCCTGGGGAACTCCTTCCTGCCAATTACTCTCTGATAAGAGTTTCCCCCACATTGATTGATTAAATAAGGGATTTTGACGAAGGAAAAATCTATTTCTGGGGAGAGACCTGTGGCGCCCGGTGAAAAGGGTCCTTCTAATACGCTTTTCTGATAAATATAAACCTTCCAATTATACCAGAGAAAGATAAGAGCATGGAATGCAGAGGTTACTACCCTCGCGCGAGCACCTTGTGGGTGTCGTGTATAAAGCAGAGGCGCGTGAAAACCACTATTCACAGGCTGTCTTCCATTTAGCTAATTCCTTCGTCAAAGGGATGGGCCGATACAGAGGCACCAGCTATGCTACCAGAGCCACGCCACCCACGCCCCGACGCGAGCGCCATCTGAACAACATCCTTCTGTATTGGACATGATGGCTTGGAAAGGAAAGGGTGGGATCGTGCAAAATAATAGGGAAGGGTTTCACCGGGCGCCACAGGTCTCTCCCCAGAAATAGATTTTTCCTTCGTCAAAATCCCTTTTCTGGGTCGACCTGTGGCGGCCGGTGAAAATGTACCAGAGAATGCCTTCCAAGCCCAATAATAACTAGTAATTTAATGAGGGGAGAGAAAAAACACCATGTAAGGAAAACCATATATTATAAGTAAGCATAAAACAAACTAGCCACAGGACATAGTGAGCGTAAGGCTAAATAAACATGATAACAAGGAAGCCTCCGAGTATCAGAGCACTACATGCAACAAAACTGACATGGCTAAGAATAACCCAACACTAAAGTTACGGTAAACACAATAATAGTTACAATCATATTAACCAAATATGCAATAAACTTAGGGCTAACGAACCACCAAGGAAGCGGCGTCGTGGTGCGAGTGGCGGGTAGGAGGGAGAAGAAAAGAGATGGATGAAAGGAAGAACAAGAGATCACTGGGGAGAGATAAGGCTCCCAGCAGCAACCGTTGGGTATTTAAGGGCCTGCAAGTTCTTTAGATAGTGGCGTTTGAAGACCATAGGAGATTTCCAACCTGTGTACTTTTTAAGATCATCAAAATCCATATTTTGGAAATAATTGATGGAGGTAGCTACTGACCGGATATCATGAGCATGGGGAAATGATCCCGGATTAGCTTGTTTAATGAAGTATAGGCTCTGTTGCCTAATACCTTGTATGGAAATAGTACCTCCTTGTTCTCTGATAAACAAGGGGCCAGACGAGCGGGTGGCAGTTCTAGCTAAAAAGGCCCCGAGAGTAGTGACTGGACATAAAGAAGTATCTTGGAGAAGAGGAATAATCTTCCAAGGGGACCACCTATTCTGGGGGGTCCTCATTTTTAGCTAGGAAAGCTCTGTCTGGAGAAAGAAGTACTTCACCTGAAGGGAGGAAATCTATGTTTTCCGAGTTTCGTGAGAGCTGCTAGTTCTGAGATTCTAGCACCCGAGGCCAAAGCTGTTAGAAATAAAGTCTTCCTAAGAAGAGCGATATAGGAGCAGGATTCGTTGTCTGTGTCTGAGGCAAGTTTGAGGACATCATTCAGAGACCAAGAGACCTTTTGTGGGCGAACCGAAGGTCGAAGCCTAGCACATGCTTTTGGAATAGATGAGAAATAAGAATCCGCCAGGTTAATGTTAAACCCAACCTGGAAGACCTTCTTCAAAGCTGACTTAATGGTGGTTACAGTGCTAGCTGCTAGGCCTTTGTCAAATATGGACCTAAAGAAGGAGATGGCTAAATTAGGAGTCATAACAGTATGGTCTGAATTTTTTGATTAATCTGCTAGTTTCTTAACTGCCGAATCATATTGGCGAATCTTTGAGTCCCTTTTGTCTGATTCTATAAAGAGGACATTATCCGGGTCGATGTTCGCATCCTTACGAGCCGAAAACTTCATGAAATCCACAAAGTTAGGGTTTTGGCTACCCTTGAAGAATCTGACACAGTCCGAGTTTGTACTACTTGGGTCAGTTTGGGGGAATGGATGAATGAATGATTTAAAGTTCTCAGGCATCCTGACATCTAAGGTCATTGACGCCGGTAACATTTAATTTATGTATACAAAAATAAAAAATTAAATAAAATAAAAAATTAAAGAGTATTCAATTAAAATCATAAAAATTGAATGTCATAAAAGTTAAATATTTTTCAGAAGACCTGCTTCTGAAAGAAATCTAAAAATGCCACTTGCATGGTAGGACACATTTCCAAGAATCTTGGCAAGGATGAACCTGCCACCCTCACCTCGAGCCTCAAACAAATGTCTATTCCGCAAGTTGTTATAATTGGGGCATTCGGTCAACAAATGCCTTACTGTTAGAGGTACTAAACAGTTGTCACAATACGGTTGGTGTTGGCCCTTCAGCAGAAACTCATGTGTCAACCGAGTGTGACCAATACGGAGACGACAAAGAGACGTCTCCCATTTTCGGGGCATCATATTATACCTCCAAGGAGATATGTCATTTGTTATCTCTCGCATTTTATTGCCATCTTGACTATCCCATTGCTGTTGCCATTTATTGCAAACCAATTTCTTGATGTCAGGTAAGAAATCATCACAGGGAATGGGATACCTTCTTGGCAGCAACTCGGATGCAGCCTCCTTAGCCAGTGAATCTGCCTTCTCATTCCCGGACACACCTACATGTGCTGGAACCCAACAAAATTGAACTGTTATACCTCTCCGTCCAATAATGAAAAGCCATTCTAAAATCTTTAAAACTAGAGGGTTATTAGAATTAAAAACTTCCATAGCTTGAAGGACACTCCATGCATCACTAAAAATTGTAAAATTACCCTCCTTCTCCAACGCTACTTTCTCAATAGCGGTTAATATGCCATACAGTTCGGCAGTAAATATGGAAGCGGTCAGAGGAAGTGCACCTCTGCAATTAAAACCATTACTATGTACTCCAAATCCAACGCCAGCATCAGATTTGGAGCCATCAGTATAGATAAAAGTTGATCCTCTATGTTTTTTAACATGTTCATTAAAAAGAGACCTGGCTTCTAGGTCTGACATATTCTTCTTATCTCCAATAAAATATTTACAAAAACATATCTCCGGTAACTTCCATGGAGGCGTTGATGATACCTTGAATGGAAGTACCTTATTTCTAATTATATCCAGACTATTCAATAATCGTTTCACCCGAAAGCCATAAGGTTGAGGAGATTTTGGGTGCAACTCAAAATATGATGCGTGTCTTACAAGGCTTGCAGTCTGAAATGCTAGAGAGTTAGGGAGTCTTTGCAATCTAAACCAATACCGAAGAATGGAAGACATTCGGTAAAAGTCTAGAGGTAACTCTCCAGCATCAACAAGGAGACTTGGGATAGGCGAGGTTTTAAAAGCTCCAGTAGACAATCTAATACCTGCATGATGTATCGAATCTAATATTTTTAACCGGCTTGGGGTGGCAGAAGAATATACCTCACAACCATAACTAATTTTGGAAAAAATCAAGGCCTTGTATAATCTTAAAATAGTATTGCGGTCTGCCCCTCACGATGTATGGGACAATACTTTCAAGATTATTCAGAGCTTCAACACATTTAGCTTTTAATGCTTTTAAGTGAGAAACCCATGTAAGTCTACAGTCAAATATCAAACCTAAAAATTTGGTTTCCGATACACATGGTATCCGTTGACCTTTAATGTATATATCCGGGTCTGGATGTACTCCCCGGATACGACAAAAATGGACAATGGTAGTTTTACTTGTCGAGAACTTAAATCCATTCATGTCAGCCCACTGGATAATTTTATCAATAGAGAGTTAGATTTTTCTCTCAACCATTGCCATTCTAGTGCCAGCAAATGATATTGAGAGATCATCCACAAATAATGTTGAGAGAACATCCTGGGGAATGGCTGAGGATATTCCATTAATTGCTAGTGCAAAAAGGGTTACACTCAGCACACTACCCTGAGGAACTCCTCCTTCCTGGAACTTACTCTCTGATAGAGTTTCCCCCACTCTCACTTGAAAAACTCTACGTGAAAGAAATGCCTGAATAAATAGTGGCAGCTCTCCTCTCAATCCCAATTCATGAATGGTTTTAAGAATACCATATCTCCATGTGGTATCATATGCCTTTTCAAGGTAAAAAAATACTGTAACATGGTGCTGTTTGGAAGCAAAGGCTTCACAAATAGAAGACTCAAGTCGTATCAACACATCAGTCGTTGAGTGCATTTTTCGGAATCCACATTGAATCGGTGATAAAATACCTTTCTTTTCAAGGTACCATATCAGTCTTGCATTGACCATCTTCTCCATGATTTTACATAAACAAGATGTCAATGCAATAGGACGATAGTTTGCTGCTAAAAACTTGTTTTTACCGGGTTTTAAAAAGGCTAAAATAATGGCTAGTTCCCAAACACTTGGGTAACTATGATCATGCCATATTCTATTGATAATGCTTAAAATAAATAGCTTTGTATTAAAATGGACATGTTTAATCATTGCATATGGAATTCCATCGGGTCCAGGGGCTGTATCGTTGCAGTGAGCAAGTGCGGAATCAAATTCTCTTTCAGTGAAAGGAGAATTATACGACTCTTCCCTTCTTGTTGCAAAATTTAAAATTTTCTTTTCTTCAGTGCTCCTATACTGGTGACCAGGGGCTCCTTCACACTTGCTGGATACATTTGAAAAATGATTAGCCAGGGCATTGCTAACTTCATTTGCTTCAGTTACATACTGGCCATTCACCTTCAACACTGGTGGTGGGTTGGGGGTGAATTTGCCAGCTATCTTTTTTACTTTCCTCCACACAGAAGATGGTGGTGTTCTACTGTTAATGGAGGAAACAAAAGACATCCATGACTGGCGCCTTGCTTCTTTCATGGCACGACGGAACTGTGCTCTACATTTCTTGTACATAGTTAAATTCTCATCAGTTCTGCGTCTACGCAATCGTGTTAGAGATCTTCTTGTGGCTCTGTGGAGTGCAGTTAGTTCTGAAGACCACCACGGGACTGGTCGTCGTTTGAATAACCCTGTTGTTTTTGGAATTGAATTGACTCCTGCTGTATGAAGAGTTCCATTCAGTAGGTCTATGGCATCATCAACACTTTCAAACTGTTCTGCTCTCCCTTCGATTTCGCTTAGCTCGGAAAATTTAACCCAGTCTGCCTTGTCTAGATTCCAACGTGGTGATCTTTGCAAAGGCGGACCCTTGTTGGTGTTTATAATGATTGGTGCATGATCACTAGTATGCCAATCATCTAATGTCCTCCAATCAAAATCAAGAAGGCAGTTAGAGCTTGCAATTGAAAGGTCAATGCATGACAAAGTACCTGTCTGAACATGGAAGTGTGTGGGCTCTCCTGTATTAAGGAGTCCCACATCCTCATTCTCCACAATTGATGAGATAATATTGCCCCTTGTGTTGGCCAAAACATCACCCCATAAAGGATGTCTACCATTCAAAGCTCCCAGTAAGAGAAAAGGTTGAGGTTGTTGTTGAATGACCTCTGCTAAATCATCATATAAAATATTATCATTTGGAGGTAAGTACAGAGAGCATATTGTATATTTTCTCCCTATATCAATTTGTACAACAACTGCCTGCAGGGTTGTACGTATAGACATGGGTATTTGGGGAACATCTCGACGAATGTACACGAGACTTCCGCCATGGCTCCCTGCTTGTTGATTATATGGTGTTCTATAGCTAACATACTCTCGAGGACTAGGAGTGTTAGAATCAAGCATACTTTCCTGTAGACATACAATTATGGGGGATTGCTCGTGAATTAGGAGCTTAAGTTCTTCATATTTCGCCCTCAAACCCTGACAGTTCCATTGCAAAATGGAAGAAAAAACTATGGTTTATTTTTTGGAAGAGCTTGTAGATGAAGTCTTCCCATTAGCAATTTTTGATCTAATGCTATTTCCCGGTGGTTTTATTAGAGAGGGTCTTGATAAATATGGTTTTTTGTTTGTGCTTTTCTTGTTGTCCTTCTGATCCAATTGTTGAGGGGGATGGTGGACCTCAACTTGAATTTCTGATTTATTTAAATTGTCTTCTGGGTGATCAGAAACATCAACAGACAAAACATCATATTTATTTGATGTCATAACTCTAATATTTCTTATGGAAGGGGGTGAGAGAGATGGAGGTCTCTCTCTTTTCCTATTTGTAGGTGGTGAGGATCTACCAGGTTTTTGCACCTTCCCTACCACAGGTGCACCTGGTAACTTTGTTTCGGGTGGAACCTCCATCAAATCAGGCAAGGACATGGCCTGAGAGAGGTTAGTACTATTGCTGGTAATGGGGGATAAAGTTTGTATAGAAGTGGGCAGTGTCGCAGTTTTAATACACAGTGGCAAAGCCTTGGAAGGCAATATGCTTACCTTGTCACGTAAAACTTTACTATCATTAGATGATGTATTTCTTTTCTTGGAATTACTGGCAGCACTATGTGGGTTCGATGACTCCTGTGGTATATTTTCTCTTGATTTCAGTGCCTTTGCATAGCTGTTTGGTTTTTTCAGTAGTCTTTTGGCATGTCCTACACTTATGTGTTCTACACTGGATTTGTTGAGGGCTGCTTCTTCAAACTTATAAATCTCACAGCTCCTGTCAGTTGACTTATGGTTTGAATTGCAATTCAAACAGCTGGGCTCAAGCGTACACTCTCCATGATAAGGACTGGCACAGATGCTACACATTTTTTTCATTTTTACAAACTTTAGAAGGATGTCCAAATTTGAAACATTTGAAGCATTGTAAGGGCTTTTGTTTAAAAGGTCGAACTTTTATTCTTTCATTTTCAATATCAATGTGGAAAGGCACATCAGCATCCTGGAAAGTAAGGATAATCATTGACGTCCCAGGAATCTTATGCACTTTCCACACTGTTAATGGGCACATGGCTAGTATTTCCTCTTCTGTAAATTCATACAGATCTTTATTGAAGACTACTCCCCTTCCGTAACTAAAGTTTAGGTGGGGTTTGACATCTAACATATCCTCATCACTGCTTGTCATAAGGTTAGACAGTATTACTGATTGCGTGTATGATTTTGCATGGATTAGGAAGCTATTTTTCCCAAAGCGAGATATATCACCTGGTGCAATGGTTCCTACCTTTTTTTTTAATTAGTTTGCTAATTTTAAAATAATTCCCATTACTTCCTTTAGGCTCAGCAACAAGCCACATTGGTGGTTTTGGCTTTCTTTGGGGGAGCATAGTTAAATCGATATCTTTCTCAAACCAGTCAGCAGGTCTATATACATCCAAACTGTTTGGTATCTTATCACATAGGGCACCCATGACATTCAAGTTATTAATTTTGATATCATTGATGTTGCATATTGCGTTGAATGCTTCTTCATGATTGTTATAAGTTATCCATGAATGCCATTTTTCATTTTCAAGTTTCATTCTAATTTCTTTCATCACTCCATAGCATCTAAATGCTTTATATATCATATCATAATCAGTATTTATTGGAATTTGGGTAACATGAAGGATTCGGAGTTTCCGTTTGTTACCCGACTTAATTGGGTTTAAAACATGAGTAGAGGGGTCCTTTTTTGTTCCTTGGTCGTCAACAGAATTTTCCTTAATTGAATTAGCAGAGGTCGTCAACAGTGCCGGGGGAGAATCAGCGTATCCAGGGGACGGGGGTTCGTTACTTAAAGAATCCATTAGACGAGAGAGAGAGAAAAGGGTTAGTTTGAAGTACCTGCTCGAGAATGTTAGGCCATCACACATCAGAAAGGAAATTTGCACTCTCCACTATCGGCACAATGAGAGTATACTTCCCAGATGGTCCACTCCATACCCTACCCGAAGGATAGCATCAAAACAGACATAGAGGCACAGGTGTAAGCTGAACCCGCCTGTTAGGACTGAGACCAAGAAATTATGGAATCATCCTCCCCATATCTGTAATGACGGGCTTCAGGCCAAAAGCCAAGAGTCCTACCCCAAGCATCGGATCCCCCTGGATTCCGAAGACCCAACACTTGAGAATAGTTCCGCCAAAAAGGTCCAAACCATCTTCGGGATGGCTGAAATCATCCAATACTCTCACATATAGCTTTGAGTGCAAACACCTCCCAACCGTGACACCTCCTCCCACTCATCAAAGCAAGCAGCAATAAAGGATGTATGAACATCCCCGCCGGGGCTACAATAGATGTAGAAACATCCAAGCCATAGGGAAAAAAAAAAATATATATATATATATATATATATATATATATATATATATATATATATATATATATACATAATATATACACATATATAATGAGGGAAATTTTTCTCATAGAGTTTGGAAAGCAAGACGAAAGAAAGTTCATGAAATTAGGATAAGGTCGAAGTAATATTGAGAAAAAGAAAAAGGTGAAAGAGAGAAATTTAGATTCGAACTGGGGGAGCAATTTCAAGTTCGAGAGCCCTCTTGCCCGTCACCAAGTTTCAGCACAGGAATGAAATGCCGTGCTGAAGCTCAATGACTTCATCAAGGCATTCTCTCATTAAGAGGGTCAGTTTGGGGGATGGGATCCGGAAGGGATGTAGTTTCAACTCGAGGAGGAGAGGAAACCAACTGCTCTTTGGCCAGTGAGGTGCTACTAAGGCCACTGCCCCTTGGAAGGAGCGTAGTTTGTGCAAGACTTTCAGTAGAAGATTCACTGGAGGGAATAAGTAGATCTTCTTCCAATGGTTCCAATCCAGGGTTAATGCGTCCATGGCATAAGCCTGAGGGTCCAGGTTCGGGGTCACATAACAGGGGAGTTTGTGATAGAGGTAGGTCACGAATAGATCTACCTGGAGACCTGGGACCAGCCTGAGTATCCACTGGAAGGATTTTATGTCTAGGGACCATTCTGATTCCAGTGGTTTTGTCCTGGATAGTGAGTCCGCTATCACATTCTGGACTCCTGCTAGGTGAGTTGCTGACAGGAACCAGTTTTTGTCGGCTGCCAAGGCGAAGATAGTGACCAGGATCTGATTCAGGTTGGGTGACTTGGATCCTCCTCTGTTGATGCAGTGTACTACTGCTGTGCTGTCTGAGACCACTCTGATGTGGGTCGACCTCGGAGGAGAGATTCTCTTCAGGGTCAAGAACACTGCCATGGCTTCGAGAACATTGATATGGAACTGTTTCATGGCGGGCGACCAAGAGCCCTGAAACATCTGATGTTGGGAGTAACCCCCCCCCCCCAACCACTCAGACATATGTCGGTATGAATTGTCACTTGTGGAGAGGGGAACTGTAGAGGGATCGATTTGGAGAGGTTCCTCCGTTTGGACCATGGTCGTAGTCTCATTTTTAAGACAGAGGGGATCTTCGAGATCTTGTCTCTCAGAGGTATTGTAGCTCTCTTTCTCCAAACTCGATTGATCTCTCTGAGTTTGGCTTTCAATAGGAGATCGGTTAGCGAGGCAAATTGGAGAAGACCGAGGATTCTTTCTAAAGCTCTTCTGGAAACCTGTTTGTGACTGAGAAAGTTCCTGACCTTGGAAGCTATCTCCCTTACCTTCTTGGGAGGAAGGGAGAGCCTGGGCTTTGAAAGGTTCCACCGGATGCCTAACCATTCGAAGTGGCTTGATGGTTGTAGGTGAGACTTTCGGAGATTGACTTGGAATCCCAGTTTGGCGAGAAATTGAATTACCTTCGTCGTAGCTCTGTTGCATTCCTGGTTCGACTGGGCCCAAATGAGCCAATCGTCCAGATAGGCGATGATCTGTATCCCTTGGTTTCCGAGTTGTTCGAGCACTGTCTCTCCCAGTTTCGTGAATATCCTGGGAGCAATGCTGAGACCGAAGGGCATGACTTTGAATGCAAAGGCTTTCTTGCCGAGACGGAAGCCTAGGTAAGGAGAGAAGTTTGGAGCCACTGGGACATGATAATAGGCGTCGGTAAGATCGATAGAGGTGGTGACGGCCCCACGGGGAAGTAAGGTCCGTACCCGAGAGATAGTCAGCATACGGAACTTGTCGCAGAGGATGTAAGAGTTTAGTTTTGACAAGTCTAGAACTACTCTCAACGCCGACGAGTCTTTCTTCGGAACTGTAAACAGGCGGCCTTGGAATTTCAGGGATCGAACCCGTTTGATCGCTTTCTTCTTGAGTAACTCTGTGGTGTACTCTTCCAGGATGGGAGTGGGTCTCTGGAAGAAGGTCACTGGTGGAGGAGGAGATCCCTGTGACCATTTCCAACCCAAGCCCTTGGATATTATGCTGTGAGCACATGTACTGAAGGTCCAATGGTCTCGAAAGTGATAAAGTCTCCCTCCTACCGGCAACACATCATTGCGAGGGAGTGAACCTAGGTCCCTTCCCTCCACGAGCACCCCTTGCTTTAGGTCCGCCTCGCTGGCAGAATTGTCCTCTACCTCTGAAGCTTCCTCTCTGGTGTCCACGAAAGGAACCGGAGGATTCGTAGGTAGGGTTGTATGCAGGAGAGGACATCCAAGTGGGGTTGGGCTGTGCACCTGGGGGAGCAGTGAGGTAGATTACTTGCTGAGGGGAAGCCGGTTGCTGAGAAGTCGAAGCAGAGGAAGACTGTGTCGACGAGTGACCCCGGCCCGTCTTGTAAGGAATAAATCTCTGCTTCTTCTTGAAGAACGTCTGTTTCTGGGATTCGATCCTCCTTTTGGTCGAGAGGCCCCACCTTACTTGCAAATTTTGGTTTGCCGTCGCAGCGTCCTGAAGAACCTTATCAACTTCGTTCTGAGGGAATAGGTTCTTACCCCAGCAGGAGGACGCTATCAGCCTGTTCGGTTCATGTCTGATGGAAGCCTCAGACAGAACGAAATTCCTGCAGCTAACTCGAGCCGACCAGAACTCGTGGAGGTCTATTTGGTAGGAATGAATGAATGAATGATTTAAAGTTTTCAGGCATCCTGACATCTAAGTTCATTGACGCCGGTAACATTTAATTTATGTATACAAAAGTAAAAAATTAAATAAAATAAAAAATTAAAGAGTATTCAATTAAAATCATAAAAATTGAATGTCATAAAAGTTAAATATTTTTCAGAAGACCTGCTTCTGAAAGAAATCTAAAAATGCCACTTGCATGGTAGGACACATCATTTCCAAGAATCTTGGCAAGGATGAACCTGCCACCCTCACCTCGAGCCTCAAACAAATATCTATTCC
>NC_090737.1:1911457-1916457 GCF_036898095.1 Palaemon carinicauda
GGACCCCACCTGTTGGTGGGTAACTCACTCTTGGTGAGAAACGTAGGATCCGGAAACAGCTTCAGTTTTCCCCCATCCAGGAACTGAACACGACCTGCCTCTCTCGAGAGGGCTACAATCTCACTAACCCTGGCCCCGGACGCGAGTGCAAATAGGAAAATAACTTTTTGTGTCAAATCCTTTAACGCACATTCTTCATTGCACAACAGAGAAGCGAAATGAAGAACTTTGTCTAAAGACCATGAAATGGCCTTTGGAGGTGCTGAAGGTCTGAGCCTAGCGCAGGCTTTCGGAACTTTATTAAAGAACTCGTTACCTAGGTCGACCTGGAAGGCATATAGAATGGGTCTTGTCAAAGCAGACTTACACGCTGAAATCGTGTTAGCTGCCAATCCTTGACCATGGAGGTGGATGAAGAAAGATAAGCAGAAGTCTGTCGAGATCTCCTGCGGATTCTTTGCCTTGACAAAGGCCACCCATTTTCTCCAAGATGACTCATATTGCCTTCTAGTAGATTTGCACTTATATTCCTCTAGGAAGTCTATGCTGGCTTTCGAAATCCCGAAACGCTTTCTCACCGCTAGGGAGAGAAAATCATGAGCTGCAGGGTCCGGGTTTTCTGTAATGAAGCGCAGACGGTCGACTTCTGGACTCGCTGGGTCAGAACTGGATCTGGTAGCGGTACAAACTTCAGCTGTAGTTCCAATGCCAGGGGAACCACACGCTGTTCGGCCACTTGTGGGCTACTATTGCCGCTACCCCCTTGAAGGATCTCAGTTTGTTGAGGACCCTCAACAGAAGGTTGTGAGGAGGGAACAGATAAATCCTGGACCCTCTGTTCCAGTTGACGGATATCACGTCCACTGCTTCCGCTAAGGGGTCCTCGTACGGGGACACGTACAGGGGCAACTTCTTGTCGTCTTTCGTCGCAAAGAGGTCTATCTGCAGTTCTGGGACTTGATTCAGAATGAAGGAGAATGATCCTGCATCTAAGGACCATTCCAACTCTATCGTTGTGAACCTGGATAGAGCGTCCACTGTCACATTGGGGACTCCTTGAAGGTGAACTGCCGACAGGTACCACTTCTTCTTTTCCGCTAATCGGAAGATGGCCAACATCACCAGGTTGAGAGGTGGTGACCTCGATCCTTGTTGATTCAAGCATCTCACAACTACCTCGCTGTCCATCACCAACCTTATGTGGATCGAGTGACGCGGGGGAAACTTTCTTTAAGGTAAGGAGCACTGCCTTAGCTTCTAGAAAGTTTATGTGAAAGGTCTTGAATAGCTTGGACCAAGTCCCCTGGACTTTTTTCCGATGAGAGTGACCTCCCCATCCCTCCTTCGAGGCGTCTGAGTGAATCGTCACTGACGGGGGAGGTGGCTGAAGAAGAACCGACTTCTTTAGAAGTCTGGCTTGGGACCAAGGCCTGAGAAGAGTACATAGCCGAAGCGGAACTGGTCTTCTCAGATCTCTTCGCACGATTGATGCAAAACTTCTCCAAACTCTGGTTGCATCCTTTAGCTGTGCTCTTAGCACTGGTTCTGTCACCGAAGCAAACTGGAGAGAGCTCAGTACCCTCTCTTGTTCGCATCTTGATATCCTTTCGGAATCTAGAAGTCTCTTGACAGAACCCGCTATCTCCTTCCTTTTCTTCGCCGGGATGGAGAAACGGTGTGACAAAAGGTCCCAGTGGATTCCCAGCCACTGGAACTTTTGAGATGGAGAAAGTCGAGACTTTTATATGTTGATCTTGAAACCTAGGTACTGTAGGAACTAGATCACTTGACTGGAAGCTTTCAAGCATTCTGTCTCAGATGCTGCCCACACCAACCAGTCGTCCAGGTAGGCTACTACCTGAATTCCCTTTAGGCGTAATTGTTTGAGAGCTCCGCTCGTAAGCTTCGTAAAAATCCTTGGGGCTATGTTTAGCCCGAATGGCATGGCTCTGAAGGCGTATAGTCTTCGTTGTAGCCTGAACCCTAGGTAGGGGGAGAATCGACGGTTGATTGGAATGTGCCAATAGGCGTCTGAAAAGTCTATAGAGACGGAATATGCCCTCTTGGGCAGTAAGGTCCTTATGTGTTGCAGTGTTAGCATCTTGAATTTGTAATACACTATGAACTTGTTGAGTGGCGACAAGTCCAGAATGACTCTGAGCTTTTCCGAGTCTTTCTTGGGAACACAAAACAGCCTCCCTTGGAATTTGATGGACTTCACCTTTCGGATCACATTTTTCTCCAACAGTTCTTGAACGTACTCCTCCAGAACGGGAGTGGAGTGTTGGAAAAACCGAAGGCCCAGGGGTGGAGTGCTGTACCAGCTCCAGCCCAGTCCATTCTTGAGTAGGCTGTGGGCCCAGGGATCGAAGGTCCACCGATCCCGAAATTTCAGAAGTCTCCCTCCTACCGGTATCATCCCACTTGGACTGCCGTCCCGAGGTCTTGCCTCCCTGACCACGACCACCCCTGAATCCCCTTCCCCTTGAGGGGCGCCCAGACGAGCCTCTGGCTGCCCCTCTAGGCTTTGCTCGAAAGGAAGTAGACTGCCCTTCGAACGATGGGGTGAATGCCGTGGACTGTGTCGACACGGCCTGGGGTACCCACTGAAAAATGGTTGGGGTTTGTGCCACTATCTGGGGCACTGGAGGCAATGGCAATTGCAGTTGCTGTTGCTGTCTAAAAGGCTTGGCTGGCCGAGAATGTAGCCTAGTCCTCATAGTCTTCCTCTTTGGTTGAGGACCTTCATCCGGGGAAGACTTTCTTTTGATAGCCAGGCCCCACTTCAGGAGAAGGTTTCTTTTCTCCAAGGCAGCCTTATCAACTACTTCTTTGACCAAATCGGTAGGGAAAAGGTCTTTGCCCCAAATGTTGGAGGAGATTAGTTTACTTGGCTCGTGCCTCACCGTAGCCGAGGTGAACACGAACTCCCTACAAGCTCTCCTCGCCTTGACGAAGCCATAAAGGTCCTTCGTCACTGTGGCCAGATGAGTCTTGGCCACCACCATGAACATTTCATGGACCTTGGGGTCATTTGCCATCGTCTCAAGAGTAGTCCGAAGAGACATTGAGGCAGCCAGTCTTTCTTTTGTCTCGAACTCTCTCTGCAAGAGAAAGTCAGACAGCTTAGGGAGGTCGTCGCCGAACTGACGTCCGGCGATATCAGCCTCCAACTTCCCAACTGAGAACGTAAGATGGACCAGTCTTTGTGGTCCATAGGTAGGGCCAGCGACAAGGGTTTACACTCCTTCAGGGAGGGGCAAGACTTTTACGGCCTCGACTGCTTTTAGTACAACCGCAAACCCTTTCTGTAAAAAGGGGAAGGCTCTAGCCGGAGAGGACACAAAGGAAGGGAGCTTCTTGCTCAATGCAGCTACTTTTGAGTTAGAAAAGCCCCTCTCTTTCAACGAGGATGAAAGCAGAGCTTGAGCCTTAGTATGGTCCATCACTATGACCTCCTTCGGCTCTGTCTCCTCCTTTGAAGCTGGTTCCTTCCTCAGCCGGACATAACAGTCCGGATATGATGCCTTGCTGGGCCAGAATTCCACCTCTTCTAAGGGAACTGAGCCCAGCTTATCCGAGATGACGATCTTTCCAGTCGTCATTGGCATGTACTCAGCATACCTCCATGGGTTAGCATCTGAGCACAAGGGAAGGTCTTTCACATTGAGCCTTTTCTGGGGCCCATGTGATTCTGCAAGGCACTGCATCCGCAGTTCCATAGCAGCCGCCTTCTCCTGATTCTCCTTCTGCATTTGTTGGATCATTCCAACAATCGAAGAGAGGGCCTGTCCCAGCTCTACTGGGAGACCGGCCGATGTTGAGGGAATAGGCTCCGGAATCTGAACCGGAGTAGCCGACACCTCGTCGACCTCTTCCTCTACGACATCCGGGGCTTGAACTTCATCCTGGCCTTCTGCCAGGAGGTCTTCTTCCAAACGCTTATCCACGTCAGACATCCTGTCATCTAACTGGATGTCTTGCATCGCGACCGTGACTTCAGCATCCACCTGGATCTGACCTTGGGGGATCTCCTCTTGAGGCTAGGGAATCACTGCATCAGCTGATGCCTTAGGGAAAAGATAAGCCCTCATCTTCTCACTTGGAGGATAAGGGCCAGAGGTGTTATTTTGGAAGCCCCTTACCCAGGTACGAAGCTTCTCCCTTGCTATATCCCTTGATACCGCCGTCCTAGGGGAATCAAAAGCCTCAGTAATCAGGTTAGTGCACACAATACATACCTGAGGGTCCCAATACTGGAGATCATCCTTGGAGACAGCGCATGCTGCGTGTCTCCTACAAAACTCATGTCCGCAGAGGTTCTTTCTGCGGACGTTGCAGAAAACATTTCCGCACTTCGGAGGGTCCCCCTGTAAAGAGAAGAAATTTCCATGAGTATCAAGTGAACTATGTATCACTGGATATGCATAGTATAGCATAACAATTCATAAAGGAAAGACACACACTTGTGTTTCCCTCACAACCCATTGTTGCAGCCTTCCAGATAATAAAATCAAATGGTGAATCTCTTCTAGAGTAACCAATGCAAGGTTTCCAGAGGAAACAGGTGAAGCTCACACCTAAGCAATGATTTTAAAATCCTGGATAATAGACAGGAAAAAACTCATTTTCCTATCTGTAGGGCAACAGCAAAGGACTGTGCAAGAAAACACAAAAGTGTTAGAACACACAGTGCTGTACCAAAACCCATACCATAGTTTTCTTCTTACTGTATATGTTATACTGAAGAATACTAGTACAGTATAGGAGGATACGTGCCGGCTGGCACTTGCCGCCGGTCGGCACACACCATAACTAGCTTTAAAGTATACTACTTAACAGCTATAAGGTGGCAGAACTCTGGTTCAAATGCATGTGCCGGCCGGCAGCAACTGCCAGCCGGCAACAGCCAATGTCGGCCGGCAATGGCTGCCGGCCGGCAACTACACAAGGTAGTACCCAGCTGCTGGCCACACTCTTGGTGACCGGCAGACAAGGGC
>NC_090737.1:1923957-1931457 GCF_036898095.1 Palaemon carinicauda
GCACAAATGTCTAGATAAGCTGTAAAGACGTCGTTTAAAGCTCCAACTTGGTTGTTTACATTGTCAGTATTTAAAATACCATTTAATATATTTACGTTATTCATGAGGAGATCGCAAAGAATGTCTGGAGATGTGAAAATAGTTGATTGGAGACAGGTAATTACAATCATTGGAAATAGTCGAATTGACTAGTTAAGTAGTTCTTACTTTTCTGTTTTGTTTTGGTGTTTGGACATGGACGATAAGTAAACTGAATGATTGCCTTAAGTTAATATCAAATGTAAATGTTTAACTCTCCCTTTTTTTGTATTCTAATTGAATTAACTAATTAAATGTTAAATGTATTCCTTATAAGTTCAATCCATTGAATGACATCTTTCCTGAATCTTGTGTAGAGTATGGACTCGACAATTTCTATAATTTAGAATCGATTGGGATTAAAGATGAAAATTCCCTTCCTTATGAAAACCAACAAGTTGCTGAATTTGTTAAGTCAATTTCTTTTTATGAAGGACATTATCACGTCCAATTACCATGGAAAAGGGATTTAATTGAAAAAGTCTTTGGCAGTTGCTGAACGGATTTATTCTAAATTAGAAAATCAGAATATATCCTCTAAATATGAGGAAGTTTTTGATAGACAGGAGGAGCTTGGCATTAGTGAGCCTGTTAAAAATAGAGCCGCAGGTAAAATATTCATTCCTCATCGTCCTGTCATCAGAAATGATGAAAATGTCACCACTAAAATCTGTCCTGTATTTAATCGTAGTTTGAAGGTGGGAAAAGCTCCTTCATCAAATGAAGCCTCGTTCCCTGGTATTGATTTGATGAACAACTTGTTGTCTTTGGTTTTGTATTTTAGGAATAATGATTATGTAGTTGTAGCTAATATAGTCAAGGCTTTTCTCCAAGTTAGGTTATCTTTAGAGGCAGATCGAAATAGATTTTGTTTCTTTAGAAAGATAAATTTTTGGATTTGTAAGTTCTCCCTTTATATTGAATTATATTATTCAATATCATTTGTCTAGCTATAGAGGGAATGAAGTAGCTTCTCTGATTAGAGACAAATTTTATATGGATAACTTAGTGGTCTCTTCTAATCAGGGAGCCCAGATGCCATTTATTATCAATGCTATTAAGACAATTATGAATTCAGGAGGGTTGCCTTTACGGGAGTGGGGTTCTAACATTCCTGCTTTGTTGTCTACTCTTGATTAAGATGAAAAGGTAGCTTCTTCTGAAATGAAGATTTTAGGATATATTTATGACTCTGACCAAGATACCTTACAATTAAATAAGCAATTGAACAAGGGTGCTTCCTCAAAGCGTCAGATTTTGTCAGCTTTGCCATCTGTCTTTGATCCTCTTGGTATATTTGTACCTATAATGCTGCAGGGCAAGCTTATTATTCGTAAGTTGTGCCAGCAAGTTACGACCTGGGATGAAACAGCTAGTGCTGAAATTTCTAAACTATGGAGTAAATTTTGTAATTCTTACAGCGAAGTTAGTCAGACTTCCTTTTCTAGACAAACTTATAAAACTGATGCTCCTGTTAAGCTGTTTTTGTTTGCCGATGCTTCTAAGGAATCTTATGGTTGTGCTATGTATTCCTTCAACTAGCAATCAGGCTGATTTACTAACTAAACCTTGTACTAGTAAGCACTTTCTTGAAAATTTCAGTCTTTGGATCAAAGGGCCTTCTTAGTTGAATTCTCCTGATGAGTGGCCTAAGGGTCTTTTGGATTGTATTCCTGATAATGTGAAGGGTGACTTAATTTCTCCTGTAATGTTCCCTAAAAAGGAACCTCTTGTAAATATTAGTAATTTTTCTAGTTTTTCTAGACTTATAAGTGTAGTTTCTAAGGTATTTACTGTTTTACATAAGTTTAGGAAAATTCACGCTGACCCTGTTGAGGCAGCTTCTAATTACCTTCTAAGTTTGATGCAAGAGGAAGCTTTTCCTCTTGAATTATTTTATCTGAAGAGTAGAGATTCTTCAGTGGAAGTTCCATCTTTAGTTAGGCAGTTCAATTTGTTTTTTGGACGTGAATGGTATGATGCGAACTAAAGGTCGGATTGACCAGAATATTACTTTAAAATTTGAAATTGTCAATCCTATTCTTGTTGACAAGAAGCATCACTTGACTCGTTTGTTGATTTATTATGCCCATTGTAAGTCTATGCATATGGGTTTGCAATCCACTGTTAGTTTTTTGTGTATGCATGGTTTGTGGATTGTAAAGGCCAGGCAAGCTGTTTTGTCTGTCCTGAAGGATTGTATTGTATGCAAGAGTTATAATGCTAGCACAGTGAAGTACCCTTCTCCTTCCTCGCTTCCTTCTTCCAGGGTTAATTTGAGTGGGCCTTTTGCTCATACTGGTGTAGATTATACAGGCCACTTATGGTTGAAGGAGAAAAATGGAGAAAAATTTAAGTCGTATATTCTTATTTTCACTTGTTTTAATACAAGAGCTATACATTTGGAAGTTGTCCAGTCGATGTCAACTTCAGAATTTATATTGGCATTCATTAGGTTTTCTAATAGGTTTGGTGTTCCTGTCGCTGTTTATTCTGACAATGCCAAATCCTTTTTACAGGCTGGTAATATAATTGAACAGTTACTTACTTCTTCTGAGTTTGAGGAGAAATTTAGGGGCGCTTCAATTTCACATAAGACTATCCCTGTGTACGCAGCGTGGTATGGTGCTGTATGGGGAAGGTTAATTAAAACTGTGAAGCATTGCCTTTTCAAAACACTTGGTAGATATACTCCTTCATTCTCTGAATTTGTTACTTTCCTCTCTGACATTCAGAAAATTTTAAACAATAGGCCTTTAACTTTTAGATCTTGTGAGAATGAGTTAGATATAATTTCTCCAAATCATTTCTTGGTTGGCAGATTCATTCCTTCTTTAATGTTCGGTGATTCTGAACAGGTTCCGGAGTGGGAGTATGGTGAGGAGGATGGGTATTCTTCTCTCCTTGCTCACACTTTGGAAACTAGATATGGACTTTACGAAAGCTTTAAGGAAAAATGGCTTTCTGAATATCTATTAAGTTTAAAGGAAAAGGACAGATCTTCCTTTCAGCCTCCAAGAAAGTGGGAAAAAGGGGAAATTGCTCTTTTTAAATTGCCTTCAAGATCTAGAACTTATTGGCCCTTAGTTAGAATTATTGAAACATTCAGCCTGATAAAACTGAAAGCGTAATTAATGTTAGTTTTTTATTACATTTAGAATTATATTCTGAGCTTAACGATCCTAATTTACATGTTCAAATTGAACAAGAGGACAATGTTGGTAATTTTGAGACAGATGAAATACTTGACACTGGAACAGCTTCGCCGGATGAAGTATCTACCAGGCCTACCCGCAGTACTGCCCTTGCCTCCAGAAACTTGATAAGAAACTTAGCTCGGGAGGGTAGATTGTAAATAATGTCTTTTTTCGGTTTGTAAGTGTTCTTTTGTAGAAGAGTTAATCTGTCAAAATGGTTCTTTGTGTAACCACTTTTCTTTTTGTTGTTTGGGGAAGATGTAGAAATAGTTGATTGGAGACAGGTAATTATATTCATTGGAAATAGTCGAATTGACTAGTTAAGTAGTTTTTACTTTTCTGTTTTGTTTTGGTGTTTGGACATGGACGATAAGTAAACTGAATGATTGCCTTTTGTTAATATTAAATGTAAATGTTTAACTTTCCCTTTTTTGTATTCCTTTTGAATTAACTAATTAAATGTTAAATATATTCCTTATAAGGAAATAGTTTTGATTTCCCGTCTTTATTTTTCAACGAATGTTCGAGAGCGTTCGAACTAAGGAAAGAAAACGGGAGTCGTTTTCAAGTTGAATCTGACTGGAAGCGTCAGTTGAGCTCAAATCGTTATACCCGGAAGACGATCGCATTCCTTGGAACGAGTGTTCCTTCCATCCATTAAAAAGTGAACTTTTAGTTAGAAGAGTTTTCAAGAATCAAGATTATTGCAACGTTATTACTGTGCAGGTAAGTTGATTAATAAAGACTTACCCCTAATTTGATGCCAGTTAGAGATAAATCTAACAGAGAATAATTTTGCAAACATCTAAAAGTTTTTAAAACGGGTTTCTTTTTTGGCTTACGAAAATTCAGATGAGTTAAGATTGTCTCCTGGTCTGCCACCAAGCTTGGTATAATATCAATTTTTGTTATCATATGTTTAGCATTTGTTATTACGAGATCAATTAAAGACGCTGATGTAGGAGTAACTCTAGTAGGTTTGTTTACTATCTGATCGAAATAGTTTTTTAATTAGTTTAGACATTTTATTCTCGGTCTTTAGCAAATCATCATTAAAATCCCCATAAGCATAAATGTATGCTTATTTCGTAAAATAATTTCTTTAAAAATATCAGAGACATAATCAAAAGAGGTTGCTGGTGCTTTGGGATGGCGATATACGCATCCTACAATAACAGAAGGAAACTTGCGATATTGAATCGAGATCCACTTGTCTTCTACACCCTCACATTTTTCGATCGTTAAATTTATTTTGGTGACCTTCAAATAGTTTCTGACAAATATACATACCCCTCCACCCCGACCTTGATCCTGACAGTAGACATCATACAGGGGAATATTTATAAATGCGTCACTTATATTAGTGTATAACCCTGTTTCGCTAACACATAGAATATCAATGTTTTGTTCGTTTAACATAAGTTCTATTTCAAGTTTATGACTTAAGAAGGATTGGGCATTAATATGGACTACCGTTAACATATCACTGAATCTAGAAGTCTTCCTGTAGGCACCATCTTCCTGGCCAAGATCCTAGTAGTTGGGGTTTTGTTCACATAATCTACTTTTGTGACCAAATTCATAACATATGTTACATCTTAGTTTATGATCAAATCTGCAGTTCGATTGTTGGTGATTGAATTCACCGCAGTTATAACAGCCATATCTATTACTTCTAGTATTAAGATGATTACTATAGTTGCCAGTTTTGTTATTTCTATAAGTATTGCCAGAGCCATTACTATCATTATTATATCTAGAACGCGTTTGAGAATTGGTATATCCCCCTCGAGAGAGGTTCTCGTTCCTAAAATACTTGTTTTTATTTTGTTGGGGCTTCGTTATATTTCTTCCCCTTTTCACTCAATTTGCGAACAATACTGTACTTACATCTTCCATAGTATTAGTTCTGAGAATATTATTGTTAAAACTACATAAATTTGATTTAACAGCTTTCCAGTTGGAACAAACAAAATTATCTAAGCATAAATAGGAAATAGCATCTAACAATCTAATGGCACCTACTCTATTAAGTAAATCATAGAATTTATCATTTTGGCCATCGTAACAGTTAATATCTAGGTCGCCAGTTCCTAGCTTGAAGAATTTTTGTGTTTTGATCAACGTAACTCCATTTTTATTACACCATTCTTCCATTTTGGCATTATATTCGGTTATTCTTTCAGGTAAATTATTTGTTTTCATTGATGGTACAAGCTCACAGACCTTTACCTCTATTTCTTGATTTTTCTCTTTGAGTTCAGCAACAACGGTGCCCAGATTGTCGATAATTCCCTCCACTGTAATATCCTCGACGAGTAGATCTTGAGTTCCACAATAAATGACGCATTCTTTAGGTGAATGTTCCAGCTTTTCCATTACTCAAGATTTTAGTAAGTCCATATTTGCTTCTGGTAGAGTTCTTACCATGACACTGTCTTGAAGGTTACTAGACTTAACCTCCTTTAGACAAGAAATCTCCAATGAGTAATACATTTTTCCCATTCAATGGAGGAGTGATGGCTTCAGAGGGACATGATCCGTACTTATTTTGAAGGCTTTCTTGTAGATGTCTGATTTTTTCTTCAGCAAGGAATAATTTAGTTTGTAGTTCTCCTATGATTCTCTCCTTATTGGCTAAAGAGTTATTTATGACAAAAAAATTGTCTTCTGTCTCTCTAACAAAAGCTTCAAACCTTTGATATAACTGTGCCGGGTTTGATATCTGTAAGTCACGGTCTCTATCTTGGCTGGGAGCATGCGATGGGTGATTTTCTCCAATATCTTCATAATGCTCCATTAGTTTATCAATTAAGGCATCTTTATTCGTCCAGATACCTCTTAGTCCTAGTTGACTGCAATGCTTTTGAAGTTCGCTTTTTGTGCATCTGGCAAGTGTTTGCCGTGAAGGACTGTTCAGCGACGATAAAAGAGGATTGCCTCTCTCTCTGTTTCCTCTTCGCATTTCTTCTCCTACTTCATTAGCAGTGCCTGGATACATATTTAAATTTTTTTTTATTGAAATATTTAGTTTTTTTTTTTTTGTAAGATGAACACTATAAAAACTACAGCATTTAAAGATATCTAGGCAATTTGAAATCCAATGAGCAGTAAATCATGTAAATTTAATGACAATTAGCCAAACAAAAGTCAGTAATGAAGTTTTTCAACTTATTTTAAAGATTAAGGGATTTGAATAAGATAAGATTTTCCAATGTAAATTCAAATTATATAGTATATGGAAATACATACTATGATTTGTAAAGAATAAACATTCAATTTACAAAAAGACATTCATGTATAGATTTCGAGGAAACCATCTCCCTTACTTCTCAGAAAAAAAAGTTATAAATTTAAAAAAATCTAGAAGTTAAAGAACATAAATAAAATCAAATAAACAGTTAGTATATGAAAAAGTTAAATTTATTTATAGATTTGGAAGGAACCATCTCCCTTCCTCTGTAGAAAAAAAAAATTATAAATTAAAACGGTACAAAAAGGTTAGTATACAAATAGAAAAACCACTAGTCTCAACAAAAATTCACAGAATTAAAAGTGATTTACCTACTCCATCGAAAAGTCAATAAACAAACTGTATTAATTCCGCATTCTCCTCCAGGCCAGGTAAAAAAAGAACCAAACAGCCTACATCCAGAACGTTTACACAATGCAATCGAAGCCATTGTTCACGTTCCTGGGGGGAAGGATCTATTGGAAGAGAAGTAAAGAATTTACATCAAAAGGTATGGAAATGGCTCTTCGCCTGTTGTGGTCTGTTCATGCAATCTATTCAGGAGACGTATCAATGGTAGTCATGCAATATGTTCAAGGGACGTATCCATGGTAGTCCTGCAATCTGTTCAAGAGACGTAGGCTATCCATTGTAGTCATGCAATCTGTTCAAGGGACATATCATTGGTAGTTGCGCAATTTGTTCAAGGGACGTATCCATGGTAGTCAAACAATCTATTCTAGGGACGTATCCATTGTAGTCAAACAATCTGTTTAAGGGACGTATCCATTGTAGTCAAACAATCTGTTTAAGGGACGTATCCATTGTAGTCAAACAATCTGTTTAAGGGACGTATCCATTGTAGTCAAACAATCTGTTTAAGGGACGTATCCTTGGTAGTTATGCAATCTGTTCAAGGGACGTATCCATGGTAGTCATGCAATCTGTTCAGGGGACGTATCCAGAGTAGTCATGCAATCTGTTCAAGGGACG
>NC_090737.1:1936457-1951022 GCF_036898095.1 Palaemon carinicauda
GATAGATAGATAGATATAGATAGATAGATAGATAGATAGATATATGATATAGATATATGATATAGATATATGATATAGATATATGATATATGATATAGATATATGATATAGATATATATAATATATATAATATATAAAATATAAAATATAAAATATAAAATATAAAATATATAAAATATATAAAATATAAAAAATATAAAATAGATAGATATATGATATAGATATATGATATAGATATATGATATAGATATATGATATAGATATATATAATATATATAATATATATAATATATAAAATATAAAATATAAAATATAAAATATATAAAATATATAAAATATATAAAATATAAATATATAAAATATATAAAATATATAAAATATATAAAATATATAAAATATAAAAATATAAAAATATAAAAATATAAAAATATAAAAATATAAAAATATAAAAATATAAAAATATAAAAATATAAAAATATAAAAATATAAAAATATAAAAATATAAAAATATAAAAATATAAAAATATAAAAATATATAAATATATAAATATATAAATATATAAATATATAAATATATAAATATATAAATATATAAATATATAAATATATAAATATATAAATATATAAATATATAAATATATAAATATATAAATATATAAATATATAAATATATAAATATATATGATTATATTATATATATATATATTTTTGTGCTCAAGCCATGTCGTCCTGATGGAAGTTCCTATAGGGTAGCTTCCTAGGGTATATTACAACTACGGCGATATTCCCAGAGAATTTACCTTAAGGTACCAGAATTCTAACTCCTGGAGCGAGTATCCCTCGTGAAAGGGATATCGCGACATATCAGAGGACGTATTCTAGACACGTCACATGGCAATCTACATCCTGGACAGAGATTTTGTCTCGTAGGAGGTGATTGACGAGATACGAATTCGGGAAAGAAAAAGGGGGAGCCGCTCCTAAGGCTTCCCTATCCCCCGATTCGTATGTGTGCCTGGCGCCAATCCTGGCGCCATCTGTATTCCTTTTTTCGTAGCTGAACAACTCGGTGTTTTTTCCTGTTTTTCTCGCAAATCTTGGATTTATTCGACTTTTCATGGCTTCTTCGTCTTCGTCGGCCTCTGATAAGTTGAGTATAGTGTCTGTTATGTATAAATGTAGGCTCTTGGTAAAATTTTGAGTGATTAATACGATTAATCTTTGATACAAGAGCCGTAGCCTACCAGAGGTGTCCTGGACACTGTCGCTCGCTAGGTATAAATTAGTTAGTCAGAGCAACATTCCTGGTTTTTTTGCTTTAATAAATTTTAGCTATTTAGCATTACATAGGATTTCCTTTCGTGCTTAGTATTATTTGGCGAAGTATTCGCCATTCTGGCCTACGCTAGGCCATGTATCCTAGTCGTTTGGTCCTAGTACTTCATGCATGATTTTGGTTTTTCCGAGTGTAATTAAAATTTTATTGAAGCTTTAGGCTATATTTTATACATTTTAGACTGTGTGGAATATTTCCAAGATTGTATACGTGTGAGTTTCGGTGAATTAGGTAATCGATTCTCTTGGTGCCTAGGCTAATTGCTTATGGAGCCTTAGTATACTTTATCATACTCCCCGGTTGATTTCTTTTCTTCGGAGAAGGTATGCAATCCCTTTCCCTCTGTTTAAGCCTTGGGCTTATCCCTAAGTGGTTTTTTCCGAATTTATTTTCGATAAAACTATACTAGGGTGTTACTGTACCTTCCTGTTCCTGTAGTTATGGTTCAAGAGGGACAGAACTACAGAGTTTTTAGTCTGAGTCTGTATTGTCTGGCTTGGGGCAGAGTCCCCCTCGCTGACCTAACACATACAAAGGGAGCTTAGCTCCCTTAGGTCACTACCGAAGGTTTCTGTAGGTATGATTCCTTCTTTTGTGATCTACCAGACTAGTCCTGTTGCTGTTCTCGGGGGAGGATAAGTTCTTCCCTTGGGAGTAGCAACGCCTTCCTTGCTTTGGTGCTCTGGAAGCTGGCAAGTATTGCTGGCCTTTCCCCTTAGATCTCCCTTAGGCTAAGATAAGTTTCTTGGCTGCGGGTGATCTGTCACTAAAGCAAGGTTGGCAGGACCCTCTTGTCCCTTCCCCCTCTATCTCCGTAATGGCCTAGCCATTACTGTACTGTACCTTGCCGGCCGGCAGAGCTGGCCGGCAGGGGTCTTACTGTACTGTACGTCGTTCTACTTCTGGACCTAGTATAGGTTGGGATGTGGAATTGACTCAGCCCATTGCCGGCCGGCAGAGCTGCTGGCCGGCAAGGGTCTTATGTTTTCGAGTGCTGCCCGGACCTCTCTTGGTCCCTCATCCATGCCTGCCGGCAGAGCCGGACGGCATTGGTCAAGGAAGCCTGAATTAGTTTCTCCCCTTCCTTATATGCACTCTTTCGGTTGCCGGGCTTGGAGGTTGTGTACACTCTTATCCCGGCATCCATTCTATTTTTCTTCTAGTGCTGTACCTGTCCCAGCTGCCGGCCTATGAGGCCGGCAGCCGGGCAGGTGTAGTCCTCTGGTTCTTTTGCTGCCGGCTGGCATCGGTCTTGTACCTTTGCCGGCCGGCTTATGTCAGTCCTTGTCTGCCGGTCACCAAGAGTGTGGCCGGCAGCTGGGTACTACCTTGTGTAGTTGCTGGCCGGCAGCCATTGCCGGCTAACACTGGCTGTTACCGGCCGGCAGTTGCTGCCGACCGGCACAGGCATTTGAACCAGAGTGCTGCCGCCCTATAGCTGTTAAGTAGTATACTTTAAAGCTAATTGTGGTGTGTGCCGGCCGGCAATGGCAGGCCGGCACACATACCCCTATACTGTACTAGTATTCTTCTGTATAGCATATACAGTAAGAAGAAAACTATAGTAAAGGTTTTGGTACAGCACTGTATCTTCTAACACTATTGTGTTTTCTTGCACATCCCTTTGCTGTTGCCCTCAGATAGGAAGCTGAGTTCTTCCCTGTCTATTATCCAGAATTTTAAAATCATTGCTTAGGTGTGAGCTCCACCTGTTTCCTCTGGAAACCTTGCATTGGTTACTCTAGAAGAGATAAACCATTTTTTATTTTATTATCTGGAAGGCTGCAACAATGGGTTGTGAGGGAAACACAAGTGTTTGTCTTTCCTTTCTGAATTGTTATGCTATACTATGCATATCCAGTGATACATAGTTCACTTGATACTCATGGAAATTTCTTCTCTTTACAGAAGGACACTCCGAAGTGGGGTAGTGCTTTCTGCAATGTCAGCAGCAAGAACCTCTGCGGACATGAGTTTTGTAGGAGACACGCAGAATACGCTGTCTCCAAGGATGATCTCCGGTATTGGGACCCTCAGGTATGTACTGTGTGCACTAACCGGATTAATGAGACATTTAAATAGCTAGGAAGAAGCTTCGTACCTGGGTAAGGGGCTTCCAAAAGAACACTTCTGGCCCTTATCTTCCAAGTGAGAAGATGAGGGCGTATCTTTTCCCTAAGGCATCAGCTGATGCAGTGATTCCCCAGCCTCAAGAGGAGATCCCCTAAGTTCAGATCCAGGTGGATGCTGAAGTCGCGGTCGCGATGCAAGACATCTAGGTAAATGACAGAATGTCTGATGTGGACGGGTGTCAGGAGGAAGACCTCCTGGCAGAAGCCCAGGATGAAGTTCAAGCCCCTCTACATCGGCCGGTCTCCCAGTAGTGCTTTCTGCAATGTCAGCAGCAAGAACCTCTGCGGACATGAGTTTTGTAGGAGACACGCAGAATACGCTGTCTCCAAGGATGATCTCCGGTATTGGGACCCTCAGGTATGTACTGTGTGCACTAACCGGATTAATGAGACATTTAAATAGCTAGGAAGAAGCTTCGTATCTGGGTAAGGGGCTTCCAAAAGAACACTTCTGGCCCTTATCTTCCAAGTGAGAAGATGAGGGCGTATCTTTTCCCTAAGGCATCAGCTGATGCAGTGATTCCCCAGCCTCAAGAGGAGATCCCCTAAGTTCAGATCCAGGTGGATGCTGAAGTCGCGGTCGCGATGCAAGACATCTAGGTAAATGACAGAATGTCTGATGTGGACGGGTGTCAGGAGGAAGACCTCCTGGCAGAAGCCCAGGATGAAGTTCAAGCCCCTCTACATCGGCCGGTCTCCCAGTAGAGCTAGGACAGGCCCTCTCTTCTATTGTTGGAATGATCCAACAAATGCAGAAGGAGAATCAGGAGAAGGCCGCTGCAATGGAACTGCGAATGCAGTGCCTTGCAGAATCACATGGACCCCAGAAAAAGCTCAATGTGAAAGACCTTCCCTTGTGCTCAGATGCTAACCTATGGAGGTATGCTGAGCACATGCCGATGACGACTGGAAAGATCGTCATCTCGGATAAGCTGGGCTCAGTTCCCCTGGAGGGTGGAATTCTGGCCCAGCAAGGCATCATATCCGGACTGTTATGTCCGGCTGAGGAAGGAACCAGCTTCAAAGGAGGAGACAGAGCCGAAGGAGGTCATAGTGATGGACCATGCTAAGGCTCAAGCTCTACTTTCATCCTCGATGAATGAACGGGGCTTCTCTAACTCAAAGGTAGCTGCATTGAATAGGAAGGTCCCTTCCTTTGTGTCCTCGCCTACTAGAGCCTTCCCCCTTTTACAGAAAGGGTTTCTGGCTGTACTAAAGCAATCGAGGCCGGCAAGTCTTGCCCCTCCCTAGAGGAGTGTAAACCCTTGTCGCTGGCCCTGCCTATGGACCACAAAGACTGGAAGGACGTCCATCTTACGTTCTCAGTGGGAAAGTTAGAGGCTGATATTGCCGGACGTCAGTTCGGCAAGGACCTCCCTAAGCTGTCTGACTTTCTTTTGCGAAGTGAGTTCGATACAAAAGAAAGACTGACTGCCTCAATGTCTCTTCAGACTACTCTCGAGACGATGGCAAGTGACCCCAAGGTCCATGAAATGTTCATGGTAGTGGCCAAGCCTCATCTGGCCACAGTGACAAAGGACCTTTATGGCTTCGTCAAGGCAAGGAGAGCTTGTAGGGAGTTCGTGTTTACCTCGGCTACGGTGAGGCACGAGCTAAAGAAACTAATCTCCTCCAACATTTGGGGAAAAGACCTTTTTCCCTACCGACTTGGTCAAAGAAGTTGTTGATAAAGCCGCCTTGGAGAATAGAAACCTTCTCCAGAAGTGGGGCCTGGCTATCAAAAGAAAGTCTTCCCCGGGTGAGGGTCCTCAACCAAAGAGGAAGACTATGAGGACTAGGCTACCGTCTCGGCCAGCCAAGCCTCTTAGACAGCAACAGCAACTGCAATTGCCATTGCCCCCAGTGCCACAGATCGTGGCACAAACCCCGACCACCTTTCAGTGGGTACCCGAGGCCGTGTCGACACAGTACACGGCATTCATCCCAGCGTTCGAAGGGCAGTCTACTTCCTTTCGAGCTAAGCCTAGAGGAGCAGCCAGAGGCTCGTCTAGACGCCCCTCAAGGGGAAGGGGATTCAGGGGTGGTCGTGGTCAGGAAGGCAAGACCTCAGGACGGCAGTCCAAGTGAGGTGATACCGGTAGGAGGGAGACTTCTGAAATTTCGGGATCGGTGGACCTTCGATCCCTGGGCCCACAGCCTACTCAAGAATGGACTGGGCGGGAGCTGGTACAGCACTCCACCCCCGTACCTTCGGTTTTTCCAACACTCCACCCCCGTTATGGAGGAGTACGTTCAAGAACGGTTGGTGAAAAAGGGTGAAGCCCATCAATTTCTAAGGGAGGCTGTTTTGTGTTCCCAAGAAAGACTCGGAAAAGCTCAGAGTCATTATGGACTTGTCGCCACTTAACAAGTTCATAGTGAATTGCAAATTCAAAATGCTAACACTGCAACACATAAGGACTTTACTGCCCAAGAGGGCATATTCCGTCTCTATAGACTTGTCAGATGCCTACTGGCACATTCCAATTAGCCATCGACTCTCCCCCTACCTAGGGTTCAGGCTACAACGAAGACTATACGCCTTTGGAGCCATGCCATTCGGGCTAAACATAGCCCCAAGGATTTTTATGAAGCTTGTGAGCGTAGCTCTCAAACAATTTCGCCTAAAGGGAATTCAGGTAGTAGCCTACCTGGACGACTGGTTGGTGTGGGCAGCATCCGAGACAGAATGCTTGCAAGCTTCTAGTCAGGTGATCCAGTTCCTAGAGTACCTAGGCTTCAAGATCAACAGAAAAAGTCTCGACTTTCTCCATCTCAAAAGTTCCAGTGGCTAAGATCCACTGGGACCTTTTGTCACACCGTTTCTCCACCCCGGCGAAGAAAAGGAAGGAGATAGCGGGTTCTGTCAAGAGACTTCAAGATTCCGAAAGGATATCAAGACACGAGCAGGAGAGAGTACTGCGCTCTCTCCAGTTTGCTTCGGTGACAGACCCAGTGCTAAGAGCACAGCTAAAGGATGCAATCGGAGTTTGGAGAAGTTATGCATCAAACGCTTGAAGAGATCTGAGAAGACCAGCCGCTTCGGCTAAGTACTCTTCTCAGGCCTTGGTCCCAAGCCAGACATCTAAAGAAGTCAGGGTCTTCTTCAGCCACCTCCCCCGTCGGTGACGATTCACTCAGACGCCTCGAAGGAGGGATGGGGAGGTCACTCTCATCGGAAAAAAAGTCCAGGGGACTTGGTCCAGGCTATTCAAGACCTTTCTCATAAAACTTTCTAGAAGCTAGGGCAGTGCTCCTTACCTTAAAGAAAGTCTCCCCGCATCATTCGTTCCACATAAAGTGTTAATAGACAGCGAGGTAGTTGTGAAATACTTGAATCGACAAGGATCAAGGTCACCACCTCTCAACCAGGTTGGCCGTCTTCCGATTGGCGGAAAAGAAGAAGTGGTACCTGTCGGCAGTTCACCTTCAAGGAGTCCGCAATGTGACAGCGGACGCTCTATCCAGGTTCACACCGATAGAGTCGGAATGGTCCTTAGACGCAGGATCATTCTTCTTCATTCTGAATCAGTCCCAGAACTGCAGATAGACCTCTTTGCGACGAAAGACAACAAGAAGTTGCCCCTGTACGTGCCCCGTACGAGGACCCCTTAGCGGAAGCAGTGGACGCGATGTCCCTCGACTGGAACAGACGGTCCAAGATTTATCTGTTCCCTCCTCACAACCTTCTGTTGAGGGTCCTCAACAAACTGAGATCCTTCAAAGGGTAGCGGCAATAGTGGCCCACAAGTGGCCGAACAGCGTGTGGTTCCTCCTGGCATTGGAACTGTAGCTGAAGTTTGTACCACTACCAGATCCAGTTCTGACCCAGCGAGTCCAGAAGTCAACTGTCTGCGCTTCATTACAGAAAACCCGGACCCTGCAGTTCATGATTTTCTCTCCCTAGCGGTGAGAAAGCGTTTCGGGATTTCGAAAGCCAGTATAGACTTCCTTGAGGAATATAAATGCAAATCTACTAGAAGGCAATATGAGTCATCTTGGAGAAAATGGGTGGCCTTTTGTCAAGGCAAAGATTCCGCAGGAGATCTTGACAGACTTCTGCTTATCTTTTTTCCCCACCTTCATGGTCAAGGGTTGGCAGCGAACACGATTTCGGCGTGTAAGTCTGCTTTGACAAGACCCATTTTATATGCCTTCCAGGTCGACCTAGGTAACGAGATCTTTAATAAAGTCCCGAAAGCCTGTGCTAGGCTCAGACCTTCAGCACCTCCAAAGCCCATTTCATGGTCTTTAGACAAGTTCTTCATTTCACTTCTCTGTTGAGCAATGAAGAGTGTGCGTTAAAGGATTTGACACAAAAAGTTATTTTCCTATTTTGCACTCGCGTCCGGAGCCAGGGTTAGTGAGATTGTAGCCCCTCGAGAGAGGCAGGTCGTGTTCAGTTCCTGGATGGGGAAGAACTGAACCTGTTTCCGGATCCTACGTTTCTCGCCAAGAATGAGTTACCCACCAACAGGTGGGGGTCCCTGGAGAATCTGCCCTCTGAAAGAAGATGCATCTCTATGTCCAGTAGAATGCCTAAAGGTCTATCTTCATAGAACTTCAGACTTCCAGGGTGGTCAACTATTCAGGGGAGAAACATCAGGCTCAAATTTATATCTGAATCAACTCAGAGCGAAAATCACATATTTTATTCGCAGAGCGGATCTTGACAATACACCCGCAGGTCACGATCCGAGGAAAGTTGCCTCATTCTTAAATTTCTTTAATTATATGGAGTTTGAACATCTCCGTTCATACACTGGCTGGAAGTCTTCCAGAGTGTTCTTTCGCCACTATGAGAAGCAAGTAGAGGAACTAAAAGAGATCTGTGGTAGCAGTGGGTCGCTGTGTTAACCCTACTGTTTAACTCTGCGAGGAACAGTGGTCTTAATTGGGACGATTAATTCCAGGGTGAGTGTATAGTTACATACTGTACTACAAACTAAGTGAGGGCACTGTGTTGCCCATCCAGACTGTTCCATTTCCGAAGGTGAACCTAGCATAAGTGCAGACATGTGTGCCGAGCGTTTCTAACGCTAATGTCATTGATTTGTAATACAGGCTTTTATGACTTTGATACCTCGGCATCTTAAAAGTGGCATCTAATGTTTTTTCTTTCAGACAAACAAGCTCTGTTTACTATCATACTTATGCTTAAAGTTTTGGGTTATCCTCTTCTTATATTTATATATATAATATATATATATATATATATATATATATATATATATATATATATATATATATATATATATATATATATATATATATATATATATATATATATAATTGTGGTTAACCTGTCTATTTATTGCCTGTCAATAATCTGGTTCTTGAGAACCTTGCGTCTCCTTCACCTGTGTCAATTTATTGGTATAATTCAGCATTCATTCTATGTACCTTATCTGGGATAATTCTAATAGAATTGTTCCTTTATGCAAGCTATTTTGCATTGGTTTTCCTCCTATGCGGATATAAAACCTTTGTCCAATACAAGTATTGTGCGGAAAACTGGTCGATATTTCATATTGACGCAGTGGTCCTTTACAAACTATGCTTTACTTAATATAGGGCGAGACCACTATATTAGCTTGCCTTGTATTCATACATAGATATATGTACTCTTCGAGACTTTTCCAGAGTCTAGTAGGACTCTTCCCTGTAGGGGGCAGGAAGCTCTAACATAGTTTATAGTTAGTTGAAAAGATGTATAACGGTAACATCTTAGGTCTCTAGGTCTAGTCGACCAGGAAAAAATTACCTCCGGGGAGTACGGCACGTTCTGAGAATCCACAGATACAGTAATGCTCTGGTACACTTCCATCAGGACGACATGGCTTGAGCCCAAAAAACGGATTTTGAGCAAAGCGAAAAATCTATTTTTGGGTGAGATGGCCATGTCGTCCTGATGGACCCGCCCTTGCCTTTCTAAGAAAGGGCTGTAGGACCCCTCCCTACATACAGTATCTGTAGCACCTCGTGTACGCTACAAGGAATACAGATGGCACCAGGATTGGCACGCATACGAATCGGGGGATAGGGAAGCCTTGGGAGCGGCTCCCCCTTTTTCTTTCCCGAATTCGTATCTCGTCAATCACCTCCTACGAGACGAAATCTCTGTCCAGGATGTAGATTGCCATGTGACATGTCTAGAATACGTCCTCTGATATGTCGCGATATCCCTTTCACGAGGGATACTCGCTCCAGGAGTTAGAATTCTGGTACCTTAAGGTAAATTCTCTGGGAATATCGCCGTAGTTGTAATATACCCTAGGAAGCTACCCTATAGGAACTTCCATCAGGACGACATGGCCATCTCACCCAAAAATAGATTTTTCGCTTTGCTCAAAATCCGTTATATATATATATATATATATATATATATATATATATATTATATAATATATATATTATATATATATATATAGATATATATATATATATTATATATATATATATATATATATATATATACAATGTGTGTGTATATATGTATGTATATATGTGTGTATATATAATGTTCTTGTATTGCTCACCTTTATAATTTTAGAAATTACATAACTCTAATATTACTAGTCTAAGATAGGAAAGTGGCTATACTCATTATTTCCAGTTTCTAAGTTCAACTCTATACTGTAATTTTTTTTTTTCTTAATTCGATTAATTTTCCACTTCGTACCTCTTCTAACTCGGGTTTAATTAACAACAAAACACGAGTTGAGAGCTGGCTCTTTTATTATCTTTTTTGGGCTGATTTGGAAAATTTCTTGCATTCTTTCCATTGGAATTAATTCATACATGACCTTCTACAATATATTCCTTTCCAGCTTTACACATAACAGCTAATCCCTGCAAGATTCATTACTCTACGATTAAAATTGTGGCCAGGAAGCTAATCACAAACAAGCACACAGACAAATAACACAAACAAGGGTTAAAACATAACCTCCTTCCAGCTTCGTAGGCAGAGGTAATAAAGAACAGATAAAGCCACATGCCTCACGTGAATCAACTTAAATACTAAAACACGTTTCTCGTTCTCAATGTCCCTCACTGTCTAAAGCTATTAGGGAGGATTCATCCTGAAGCATCCTATCTTTTCTTTTGTTTCGACGTAACCTGATCAGAGTAATTCCCTTAGACACCTTTCTCGTTTTACCAAACTCTCCCTTCAGGGAATAGCAATTGCTTCTTCTTCCTGCGAAACTCGGCAAAAATCTTTCGGGAAATTTGTCGAAGACAACTAAAACAGAGGAGGAGGATTCACTGATAGTCAGTAGTCTTATTTGGAATGTATGAAAACTCAACTAAAACTATGATAGAAAAAAGGAATGGAGATACTAATATTATCATTATTACTTCCTAAGGTACAACCCTAGTTGGAAAAGCAGGATGCTATAAGCTCAAGGGCTACAACAGGGAAAGCAGCCCAGTGAGGAATGGAAATAATTATATAAACTACAAGAAAAGTAATGGACAATTAAAAAGAAATGGAGACAAAAATATTAATGTTATTAGGATGCTATAAGCTCAAGGGCTACAGCAGGGAAAACAACCCAGTCAGGTATGGAAGTAATTATATAAACTACAAGAGCAGTATACAATTAAAAAGGAATGGAGATACTAATATTATTATTATCATTACTTGCTATGCCACAACCCTTGTTGGAAAAGCAGGATGCTATAAGCTCAAGGGCTATAACTGGGAAAATATCACAGTAAGGAAAGGAAATAAACTACAAGAAAAGTAAAAGACATTTAAAATAGAATATTTTAGGAACAGTAACATCAATTTCATAATTCTTTCATATATAAACTATAAAATCTTCAGCAACAACAAAACCAGAGGAAGAGAAATAGAATAGAATAGTGTACCCGAGTGTACCCACAAGCAAGAGAACTCTACCCTAAGACAGTGGAAGACCATGGCAAAGAGGCTATGGTACTACCCAATACTAGAGAATAATGGTTTGATTTTGGAGTGTCATTCTCTTAGAAGAACTGCTTATCATGGCTAAGGAGTCAGTAATCTTATTTAGAAAATATGGAATGATATTACATAACCTTTTTTAATAGCGATATCTTACCTTAGTGAAAGGGTCTGTTTGTCGCCATGATCAGCAAAGCTGTACTAGTCAGGATCACCCATACTAGGTTGGTGTATTGTGATCAGACGAAAATCTCCCACCATTCCCAATACCCACTGACCAGCGTGGAGATGAAAACTGGCAAAACCCAAGATATGAATAAGGATATGTCTGAGCCATTTGTCTTACAGTGGGCTAAAAAAGGCTGTATTGTTGTTGTTGTTGTTGTTGTTGTTGTTGTTGTTGTTGTTGTTGTTGTTGTTGTTACATAACGTAATGATAATAGATTAGATTTATTCCTAAAAATTCAAATATCCTATTCATAATTCATACCATTTTTTGATTAAGTTATAATTCATTACATGTAATTACTATTCAATTAAAACGCATTAAAATCTAAAACAGATACAAGTCTTTTCATAAAGAAAACTTTTAATATTTTGATGGAATAAGGTTGACAAATTGTAAGATGACACAATGTAATCTGAGCTGATCTGGTAGTGAGCAAAAAAGGGAAGTTAATTAGTTTGTCAAGAAGTGTACAATTTAGGAATCTTAATTATGGTAAACAAAAAAAAAACAAAAAAAAACTCGTAGGGATATGATAAACAGTTTCAAAGGTGAAGTGAAAGAAAATGAGCTGATATCCAGGAATGACAAGACTGCGTATACGAGAAGTTTATATAGAGGTGCTTATGAATGGAGGGGCTGTTTTACACTTCCATGATTATGTGGGGTGGAGGCTGTTGTTCCAAACATCTATGATTAAGAAAAGGATAATGCTTTATATACTTTTGTAAAGAGAGACCACTTGTGTTTATACATGCGTGTGGATATGTGAGCGTTTGTTTTATTTAACACAGCACTAATTATGATCACAAGGTATCTCGTCAGAAAAAATATGAAAATATACAATACTCAATGAAAATATAGACCCTCTGTGTTTGTGCACGTGTGGTTATGTGGGCGTATGGATACGTGGGAGTGTGGGAGTGTATTTCCTTTAACACATCATTAATAATCCTGTTAGTCTATCTTGCAAGTAAAAAATATACAACAGCCGGTTGTGGCGGGGCCGAGAGAGGCTGTGACTAAGAAGGCAGGATGGAAGCAACTGAGTAACTTTATTACAGAACATCCGTTTATATATACATAAACTCCAGGTAAAAATGACATAAAAACATAACAGGCTATTCCATGTTCAACCGACAACTGGTGCTGTTAACCGTTACTGGTGAGAAAAAAACAGACATGTTATTTCAGGTTCCTATCAGTGCGAGGGGAGAGTGAAGATTCAAAGCATAATATATACAAAAAAAAGAAATATTGGTACACTGTGCAATATTCTTACTTTAACAGGGGAGTACTGGAAAACCCAACTGTGCTGGTAAAATTCACTGAATTGGTGGTTCAAAGTTTATGTTTATCTGCCACGTCTCGTTATATTATAGTTATAATATTCGTCTTTTTTTAATCTCGTGAATTGAATGTTGAATAAACCTCCACGTAGATTAAATAAGGATTATTAGAATTACTTATAATAATTACAATTCGAACTTGAAATTGTAAACAATAATTGAAATTAAAAAAAGAAAAGAAAATTATGACAAATTCAACACTAAGAGGAAGTTAGACACTTATTTATCGAATGCAACTTCTAGTTATATGAACGTAATAATATTTCTCTTATTTTTCTAGTCTCGTGAATATTGAAAAAAACTTTAGAGCCTTACTAAGCCTTAGACCATAAGCTAGAGCCTTACTAAGCCATAGAACATAAGCTAGTTGCAACTCAAAGAGCTGTGGAAAGAATAATGATGGGAATAACACTAAGTCACAGAAAAAGAGCAACATGGATACGAGAGCAAACTAAAGTAGAGGATATTCTAACAGTGTAAGGAAAAAAATGGACATAGTAAGGATATATAATGAGAATGACAGAGAATCAATGAATCAATGGACAAGAAGAATAACAGAATGGATCCCTAGAGATTGCAAAAGAAGCAAGAAAAGAAGACGATGGATTGACGGGCTAAGAAAATAATTATGTGAGGATAAAAGGGTATATAAATGCCATAAACAGACGAGTGTGAAAAAGTGTCTGATGCCTTTGTAATTGTGATAATCACACGAAGCTGAAAACAATAAATTAAATTTAGAATATATGCTGAATTAAACCATAAGAGAAAGCTGAAGCAACTTATTTTTTATTAAATAAGAAAATCTATCGAGGATATAATTGCACATTATTCAAAATCAGGTCATTAGGGAAGAAAAATAGAAATGTTTGGCCAGAATTCGACTGGCGTAAACTAATTAAAATTTCTCTAGTCACAAAGTTTTCAGAAAATAACAGATGGAGAACGGGCAGTGTTATGATAGGAGCACTACGACCTTTCGTATTTATTTCACCATTATCTCGTTTCGTAGCTTTTCTATAAATTAATATTTCATAACATTTATAATAATTTAACTATCTTTATTATCATCATGCTCTTAAGATACCCCAGATCCCCATTATTATTATTATTATTATTATTATTATTATTATTATTATTATTATTATTATTACTAGCCAAGCTACAACCCTAGTTGGAAAAGCAAGATGCTATAAGCCCAAGGGCTCCAATAGGGAAAAATAGCCCAGTGAGGAAAGGAAATAAGGAAATAAATCAATGATAAGAATAATTTAAAAATAAATCATTCTAAAAACAGTAACAACGTCAACGTCGTTGTGTAGCTTTTCTATAAATTAATATTTCATAAAATTTATAATATTTTCATTATTTTTATTATTATCATGCTTTTAGGATACCCTGATCCCCATTCTCTCCTTATGTAGCTTTTCTCTCTAAATTATTATTTCATGAATAATATAATAATCTAATTATCTTTATTATTATCATGCTGTTAAAGTACCCAGATCAACATTATCTCGTTATGTAGCTTTTCTATACAATAATATTTCATATAATATATAATATTTTCATTATCTTTATTATTTTCA
>NC_090737.1:1956522-1959022 GCF_036898095.1 Palaemon carinicauda
TTCTGCTTCTGGTAACGGGTTGACGGTAGAAGAGGATAGTGTAAGTGATAATGGGGAAGGTAGTGATAGTGATATTAAAAGTAAAGGGCCTAGACATAGTAAGATTGAAACGAAGGGTGATAGGAAGACTGAGAAGAAAGGTAACGATAATGTGAAGAAAGAAAAGAAGAAAGGTCAGTGTTTGAGTGAGGATGATCATGAATGGGTGAAGGTGGTTAGTAAGAAAAAGGGTAAGAAGGGAATAGTTAAAGATAGGACTTTGAGTGTAGAATTAGATTCATTGTATTCAAATGAAGAAGGCAACAAGAAGGGAGTAGACAGTGAAGATAGTAGTGAGAATGAAGTAGAGGAAGTTTGTAAGATAGTGTTTATGAGAGAGGTACCTAGGTGTGGAAGTTTTAATGAGCATAGCAGTAGAGATGTATATGACTTCTTTAGGGAATATGAAAAGTTTTGTCAGGCTAAGTATGGGGATAGTAAGAGAGTTTGGGCTAGGGAGTTGGAAGAATTTTTGTCAGGATATTTGTTGACGATGTATGGGGTGATAATGAGTGTAGGAGAGGTTGAGTATGAAAGTGTAAAGAAGAGGATAATTGAACAGGTAAAACGTCTGAAAGGTAGTGTTAGGTATAAGCGAAAAAATGATTTTGATGAAGCACAAATGAAGGTGGGTGAAGCAATCTCGATGTATGTATGTCGGTTAGAAACATTGACTAGAAAGAAGTATGGGGACGAAGGAATAAATGAAAATAAGGAACTAATGAAGAAGTTTTTGGGTACAGTACCAGAGAGTGTGTGTGAGTTTATTAATTTGTAACGGAAGGAGAAAATGAGGTGGACTAGAGAGATTGACTTAGGATGATATTTTAGAGATAGTTGAGGATTACGAGTTAGATAGGTGTATGAAAGAAAGTAAATCTGTGAGTGTAAGAACTGGAATGGAGGAAAGTGTGCCAGAATTTGGCAGTTTTAGAGATGCTGTTATGAGAGGGCCAATGAGGGTAGCTGATAGTGTAGTAGATAAATGTGTTAGGGTGAGTAATATAGGAATACCCATGCCGAGAAATGACGGGTTTAGACAGGGAAATCAAGTTTGGAGAGATAGAAGTGCTAGTACGCAGCAAGTTAGGTTAGGAAGTGGTATCCGTGAAGAGAGGTGTTATAGGTGTGGGAAGGTAGGACATAAAAAGAACAAGTGTAGATGGGCATTAGGAGCATGTTTCGGGTTTGGAGAGACAGGGCATCGTATTAGCGACTGTAAGAAAGAGAAAGTGATCAAGTGTTATCGGTGTGGTATGACTGGGCACGTAGCAAGTGGATGTAGGAGTAATCGTATGAATGTGATTTGTGGTAATTGTGGTAAGGATGGTCATTATGCTAGAATGTGCAAGGAGCCGCGAGGTAAGTGTACTGAACGTGGTGCAGATGGGCATGTAGCTAGGGTTTGTAAGAAGAAGGGAGCAAGTCAGCCAGGATGTTCGGGAAACTAGAGTGTGAGAGGGTTCAACTGGGTGAGTCCTCCTGTGTGTGTAGAAGGAATAGGATCAACGTTCGTGAGAATGGGATGAATAATTGGTTGGAAATGAGCAAGTATGAATCTAGTATGCATGAGAAGTTAGGGCTGGAAAATAAACAATTAGTGTTAGTTGAATATAGGAAAAAGAGGCGTTTGAAAGTTTTAAGTGAGGAGAAAGTGCAAGGGAAATTTATAGGTATAGGTAAGAATCTGAATATGCATGACAAGGGTGTAAATGTACAAGTGAGTGTGGAAGATAAATGTATTAATACCGATGAATCATGGCTGAGTATGAATGATACCTATAGTGTATGTAGCTTTTCCTTAGAAGATGTAAAAGAAAGTATGACGAATGCGAGAGTGAGAGATATGAGAATGATAAGTAGTATAATTGAATCTTTTATTAAAGTTGAAAATGGTTTTGATGAAATGGATGAATTGCTGACAGAAATAAGTGAGATTTTAGGGCCAGATGAGAACGAGGTAGAGGGCATTGTACATGATATATTAGATGATAGGGATTTAAATAGGAATAGTGTTCATGTAGCGAATGATTGTGATATGGAAGAAGTGAATGAGAGAGTATAATAGGGGGGCCTCAGTTACTCGGAGTAGAGGTCCCATTCCCGACCGCGATTGGGTAATGAAAAAAATATTGTAAGTTTTGTGTGAGACGGATTTGGCAAAGTAAGGAGGGAGGAATGTGGAGGATTAATTTTTTGTTTTATTTTTTGTTTATTTTCTTTTGCCAAATCCAGAGAGAGAGAGAGGAGAGAGAGAGAGAGAGAGAGAGAGAGAGAGAGAATTTCATTTGCTTTTGTTTTGCTAAATCGCGCGTGCGAGAGAGAGAGTGTGTGTGTGTGTGTGTTTTTTGTGTTTGTGTGTGTATGTGTGTTTGTGTGTCCGCGGTGTGCGCTGAAGAACAAGTGGTAGTTAGCGAATGATTGTTTGTAGTGGGAAAGACTGTCGGTATATTTAAGGTTG
>NC_090737.1:1964022-1966522 GCF_036898095.1 Palaemon carinicauda
CTAGGTTAGCCCTTTTTGGAGTGATATTACCTAGACCTACTTCGTGCCCAAGGTAAACTACTTTCGCTTGTGCAAAATCGCTCTTTTTTAAATTTACTACCAGACCAGCCTCTCGTAATACTTTCAATAATATCTCTAATCTTTGAAGGTGTGTTTCCCAGTCATCATTAAATATTACTATTATGATTACTGCGTTGTAATTTTATTTCATGTTCTCGCTCTTTCGCCCTTTCTCCGACTTGAAATTGCACAGCCTTGAACTCCAACTCTAGTTTTGAACTGCTAACAAAGTATGCGGAGCCTTAACTAACTCACCTGACCCTTATCTTCACTTATGCCTGTGTTATCACTTGTGATGTTAGCTGCTTCTTTCTCGGGAACAGAATTTTGTTCCATAATTCCAAAATAAGTCTTGGCCTAATTCAAAACTAACAATCACCTTTATACACAAAAGCTCAATGTAACAGGGAATTGATACTGTTAACGGTGAGAAAAGCAGGCATGTTTATTCAGGTTCTTTTTAGTCCGAGGGAAGAGCGAAGATACAAGCATAATATATACACAAAATGAACTATGTACGATAGTTTGACACACGGTTGGTACATGGCTCCCCCCCTAAAAATGACATACTGTACATGTTAAATAGGGCGCCCTGATCTAGAGAGGCGAACTGTAGGCGGGTCATCCGGCAGGAGATAAGCAAGTTTTAGATGATCAGTGGGGGCCCAGTCTTCTTTGCCACGAATGTTTAGTAGGAATGCTTTCGTACTGCGTCAGATCACAAGGAAAGGGCCCGTGTAAGGGGGCGTTAGCGGTGGCTTGGTAGTGTCGTTGCGCAGGAAGACGTGCGTTGCAGAGTGCAAGTCTGTCGTTATGTGATGCTTCGCTGGGGGCTTGTAAGTCTCGCGGCATGGAGTAAATTTTCCCAAGATGTGACGTATACGCTAGAGATCGCCAGAGAAGATTGTAGAAGGAAAAAATTCCGCAGGGACGACCAACAGGTGGCCATACACCATTTCAGCTCCCGACACGTCGAAAGAGTCTTTAGGAGTGGCCATTAGTCCAAGGAGGACCCAGGGAAGCTGAGTAAACCAGTGGGCATCCTTGTAGCGGGATATAAAAGCTGCTTTTAGGGTGCGATGAAAACGTTCACCCATTCCATTGGCCGGGGGGGGGGGGTTGTAGGCCGTTGTCTGATGTTGGGTGATGCCTGGGAGACTCGCTAATGGTGTCCACAATTGAGAGGTGAAAGTGGTACCCCTGTCAGAAGTAATATGCTCAGGGATACCAAATCTTGCAATCCATCCAGAGAGTAAGGCGGATGTACATTAGACGGACATTGCAGTTTCCATGGGAATGGCTTCAGGCCAACGAGTGGAGCGGTCAATGATGGAAAACAGGTAACGATGTCCTTATGATGTGGGTAGGGGGCCTAGAACGTCGACGTGAATGTGTGCGAAACGACGCTGAGGTTAAGGAAAGGTGCCCACTCCTGAATTCTTGTGTCGATGTACTTTGGAAGTTTGGTAAGAAGTAGAGGCGAGGACCCAATCCTTATCGTTTTTAGAAATTCAGTGCCAAGGGAACTTCGTCTTTAGCAGCTGTGCAGTAGAACGGCAAGAGGGATGTGAAAGGCCGTGAATGAAATAAAACACCTGCCGGCACATGGGAGCAGGAATCCAAGTTCGTGGTCTACCAGTACAGATGTCACAGAGGAGGGTGGTGTTGGAGTCTTCGATTGGAAAGTCTTCCTAACGGAGGGACGTGCAGGATGTCCTACATGCTTGATTCTCTGGATCCTGTTGTTGGGCTTCAGCCAGGGCGTTGTAATCTAATCCCAGTTGAACAGCAGCCAACGTGTTTCTTGACAGGGCATTGGCAACGGGATTGATTTTCCCGAGGACGTATTGAAGGGTGCAGTCTTATTCAGCCACAGCGGAGAGATGTTGGTGTTGACGGGCAGACCAGGCGTCAGACTGTCGAGTGAAGGCGTGCAACAGGCATGTGGTCTTTGCGAATGACAAAGGGCGTACCTTCTAGGAAATGACGAAAGTAAAAGAAGGCCCATGGGCGGGGCAAGCCATTGACCACCTGCTTTATTACTGCACCAATAGCGACGTCACTGGCATCGGTGCAGAGAAGGAGAGGGGCTTGTGGGATGGGAAAAGTGAGAGCCGCAGTGGAGATAGGGCCTTCTTTGCTTTACAGAAGGCCGCTTCTTGAAGGGGCCCTACTTCAGGTCCTTTGGCTTGCCCTTGAGGGAGGCGTGAAGGGGAGCAAGAGTGGCGGCAATGGCTTGCAGAAAACGGTGATAATAGTTGATCTTGCCCGAGAATTCCTGCAGAGCTTTGACGGTCGAGGGCGAGGGGAAGTCCTGAATAGCTGCTACCTTCTGAGGGAGGGGATGGACTCATTCATGAGTGATGCGGTGACATAAGAACGACACTTCGTTGGCGCCAAAGGTGCACTTGCAGTACCGGACTACAAGGCCGTTTTGTTG
>NC_090737.1:1971522-1981522 GCF_036898095.1 Palaemon carinicauda
TATATATATATATATATATCTATATATATAGATATATATATATATATATATATATATATATATATATATATATAGATATATATATATATATATATATATATATATATATATATATATATATATATATATATATATATATATATATATATATATATATATATATATATATGTAATGTGTGTAAAATTACATGATTAAATCCATGACCCATGAGATCAATGGAGAAGTTAGGAGGAGTGTGAGAACGCCAAGTCAGTCATAAACAGGATGCGAAAGTCAAGACCAAGCTAAGCCTTTGCAATGTAACATTTTCCATGAAGAGTAAACACAATGCAAACCGTGAGAAGAGTTGTGTCTTACCGGATCTAAATAGCTTCCTATATTAATGTTGTGTTTACCATTTTATGTAAATGCTGAGATAACTAAGTATACGTTATCATCAGACAATTTTTTTTTTTGTCAGTTCTTGTCAACCTGTCATACGGAATGGTCATACGACCAAACCATCTCTACTCCTGTGATGGAGCTGCTAATAAACTATTTTAAAGTTAACTTACTTAGACTTATTCAGAAGAAGTAACCTGCAAGTCTAAAATATATAACACATTGAAGAGACATTTGATTGGAACCATAATGTTTGTTTATAACAGTACCACACCAACAATTGGTGGCACCGTTTAAACTAAAAGAACCAGCTAATCAACTTTAGTAATCACAGAATCAACAGTAATGAATCTACAATTTTGACGAAGTATCTACGTCCACTGAAGAAATGAACACATTGAATATGAGCTATGAATGTTATACAAACTGAGGAACTGGATCTTCAATCAACATCTTAAGAAAATGAAGGACTGACATTAAACGTTTGTTAAACATTCAAGAATCATATCCAGGAAGCACTACGTTCAACATTCCAACGCGAAATCGAACCGAAAACATTCACCCAAACAGCTAAACTCTCGTAAACCAGTGAGAGAGAGAGGAAATGATGACATCGCCCTTCGCCCATATAAACTCAAGCTAAGTACATTTCTTTATTCATTTCAGTTTTAGACAGTGAAGTGTTGTTATCACGAGTCAATCGTCCATTATTGCTGGGGTGAGTTGTTACCTAATCTTCATTTTTTCTTTCATTAAAGGAAACTATATTCAACTTCGAATTCTCGTCTAGAATTTTTTTTTTCTGTGCTAATTCCGTTTTCTTTCAGAAGTTCTCGGGAAATATCTTTATATTAGTATCATTGTTGTGGGGGACAATGTCATAATCTTTATTGTATAGTTCTTATGCGTTTACGCAGTGGACGTCTGTATTCATATAGAGATTTTGATAGGATTGCAAGGAGTCGTAGAGATAGAAAAAAAGTAAACATGACGCCTCCTGTGAGTCCGAGTAACCCCACCCCCAGACCTAGTAACCCCATCCCCACTCCATTGTAACAATAGTAAATGCCCGTTCAGCTATCCTTCCTTTTCAAGGTCGGGTCAATGGGTTCTTACCTCAGAATGTCGAGTCGTGGATTTCTTCCGTCGATGCTCACTTAAATGCTAAACAAATCATAGACCAATTTGTACAATTACAAGAAGCTGAAAGATTTATAGACTTTTCTAAAGGAGATGCGAGTGTGTACTTGAGAGGAGTTTCATTTCAAGAGGCAGTTACATGGGAGGATTTCAAAGTTAGGCTACGTGCGATCTATGGCGGTGAAGAAGCCTTAGATGTAGTTTTAACATTAAGAAATACACTTAATCAAGCCACTTTGACTCGGCTTAATATCACAGAGAGAGCAGCTCTCATTGCCGATAGGCTAAACAAGTATGAAGATATTTTAGGCAATTTCACTTGGGTTACTAGAGATAACATCTCCGTGAAAGATTTCTTATGATTAATGTATTTAACCTGCATGACACTTATGTTGCCAGAAGCTTTAGTACAGAATTGGATGTGTATAAACAGATAAAGAAACACATGTCTAAGTGTACTGATCTTGATCCCTTGTTTACACAAGTGTTTGCAAAAAATGAAACTAAGCTACAACAAGTAAACGTAGTTAATAATAGTCAAGTTGCAGGAATGACGTGTTATTATTGCAAACGTCAAGGTCACTTGATCGCAGACTGCAGAATGCGATATTGTTCGATACATAATAGTTCAACTTATTCATATAGTCGATGGTACTCGCATAATCAACAACAGAATCCTAGAAATACACAGTCAATTCCACAGTCAATTCCCTATAGAAATAAAAAGAAAAATCCTCAGTTCAATAAAAATAAACAGCCAAACGTCAATGCAGTTCAAAATAAAAAACAAACAAACAGTTCTTCAAATAACTCTGATCCTGGGCCATCTAGCAAGAACTCGCAAGGTCAGACTAATTTTCAGAATGTACAGAGCAAAGCAAATACCTCATAATTAACTCCAGTTGGGAAGAGAGTGATGTTGGGTCATTCAAATCAACATCAGTAGAATTAAATAATCCATTTAATGTTTTATCAGATCATTGTGAGGCAATAGATTTTCCTATGAAACACACGACCAAATCAAATAAATCAGTGCATGCTCCCGTAGATTTGCAACAAATTCACACAAAAATAAGCCAAAATGAGTTACGACCAACATTATATGCTGTAAATTTAGAACACCGATCCTTTACATTATTTTTTTACTCTGGTAGTCCACGTAATATCATGGATTTGAGGACACATCATTTGTTGTTTTCGAACTTCCCTATAGAGAAGTCTGGAGTAAGGCTCTCGTGTATAGGAAATAATGAATTAAATGTAATAGGCGTAACTCATGTTCAGTACAAGGTCGGTAAGACCACGTTTGCCAATACCTTTGTTGTTGTACAAAACATTGATATGTATCCAGCTGTAATTATAGGATACCCGTCTATGGGTAATCAAAACATTATCTTAGCCCCTGCCCAGCATGGCGTGTATATCAAAGGAAAATTCTATAAGTTTTCTAATACCTTAAAATCAGTTTTGAATAAAGAAAAGACGACAAATAAAACAGTTACGTACGTTGAAAAAACAATAACTTGTCTCATTAATGAAGAAATAATATATGCGACCCAACAGAATTCTCGTTCACCCGTAATATCATCTTACACGCAATCTATCAAGCCGAACGTAACTTCAAATTTAATAGTGCAAGTAAAGAAAACTTTACCGGGATCTGAAATATTAATCCTTTCCGACACTTTGAAAACTAACAGATTGTCTGTCACACAAGCTATTTATACAGTAGGCTCACGACAACACAACCACAATGTAATATTGAAGTCTGTGATCATTTAAATACCACTTTAGTAATTCACAAAAATCAATGTATCTTGGATGTAGAAGTATATGAACATCGTATTCTTACTGTCGCTGAAATCAATCATGCTCAAATAGTTGCGGATGAATCCCTTTTGCAATCTATTAAAAATAAAATCAATAAAGGCATTCAAGAAGAATAAATTCAGCAGAAATATTTTTGACTTTTAACAGATTATCATGATGTTTTTTCAACTACGGATAGATCCTTAGGAAAAACAGATGATATCGAATATCAAATAAGGTTAAAGGACAAGCAGAAAATTATATATATGCCCTCGTACAGACTCCCTATGAAATTCCAGAATGAGATAAATGATGAAGTAGGTAAAATGCTAGGAGAAGGAGTCATGAGGAAATAGAACAGCCCTTATAATTTTCCATCAATAGTTGTACCGAAAAAAGATCAAACCTGGCATATCTGCATAGATTTCCGTCGCTTAAATGAGGAAACAATCCCTGATCGATTCAAAGTGCCATGTACTGACGATATTTTATCTTTGTTAGGTCAGAATAAATATTTTACTATTTGGGACTTACTTGAAGGCTTTCACCAGATATCAATAGAATAAAATAGTATCCCATACACTGCCTTCAGCACAGACAGGGGACATTATGAATTTTTACGTATGCCTTTTGGTTTACGTTGTGCTCCCATAACATTTACTAGAATGATTAACATAGTGTTTGGAGACTTGCTAGGGGATATATTGCATGCCTATATGGAGGACCTTTTAAACTTTTCAAATACCTTAGAAGAACATCTACGTAAACTAGAACTAGTTCTACAGAGACTAAGACAACATAACTTAAGGGTAAAAATTAGTAAGTGTGAATTTTTCAAAACAGAATTGGTCTATTTGGGTTTTACGGTGTCTAGCCAGGGTCAAAAAGTAGTCCACGATAAGGTGTCGGCTATCCGTAACTTTCCGATACCTACTAATGTCAAGGGAATACAGTAATTTCTGGGGTGTAGTGGATATTACAGGCGTTTTATATGCAATTATTCAATAATAGCCGCTCCCCTAACTGATCTTACAAAGAAGGGCGTAGATTTCATATTGTCTGAGCGGCATCAACAGGCGTTTAATATCTTGAAAGATGAACTGTGTAGTTCTCGTATCTTTAAATTTTCTGACTTTGGTAAGGAATTCTTCATTGCAACAGACGCCTCAAACCTAGGAGTAGGTGGGGTATTGCTTCAGTAATATGAAAAACAAATTTTCCCGATAGCTTTTTATTCACGAAAACTGAGAGCTTCCGAAAGTAAGTATGCAGTAATAGACAAAGAAGGACTAGCTATTGTTAATTCATTAGTGCATTCTAAGGTTGTTACTGATCATAAACCCCTAACCAACTTCTTTAAAGGCCTTAGTCACAGCTGCAAACGAACTCGGTGGCATTTGATCATCCAAGACTTTGGCGCGAGAATCGGGTATTTACCAGGGAAAGCAAATATCATTGCTGATGCATTATGACGCAACCCCGTGTCATCTTGTACGGAGCCATTAGCTGAATTAATAGATATTTCAACATCCTTGCCTATTGGTAAAACTGTATCTGAACAGGAAGATCTGGGCTGGAGCGCTGAATTATAACAGACTGAGCAAAGAAAAGATCAGAAATTAGAAAAAAATATATATGCTTTGGAAGGAAATCTTAAGGAAAAGGAATATATAAAGTATATGCAGCAGAATTATATAATCAAAGACAATATTCTGTGTAGATCCGTGACAAGAAAAACCCGGAATACACCACATGTAACTAACGACCAGGTAGTGATACCAATCTTACTTATATCCACTGTCATAAATTGGTTGCATGCAAATTCATTGCATGGACACCCGGGGGTCTCCATAATGTCACAGAAAGCCAAATCATTGTTTTATTGGCATACGATGCTTACAGATATAAAAAACACATAGCTAATTGTCGCATTTGTCAGGAAAACAAAGGGCATACGAAAACACCTGTCAGCCTAGGGGCTTACCCCGTGCCCAATCAACCCTTTGAAAGGATACATTTAGATTTATTAACAGGATTTTACGAGTCAGACAGAGGAAATAAGCACCTCTTAGTAATTGTAGATGCTTTGACTCGATATACAGAACTGATAGCGCTTATAACTAAAACTGCGATTGAATGCGCTAGGAAGGTTTACGAGTGTTACATTTGTTAACGTGGAATTCCCCACATGATAGTCTCAGACTCGGGTGGAGAATTTAATAATCACTTCCTTACCTCATTGTGTGAATTCCTTAGCATAAAGAAAATCAATACCATGATCTATCACCCAGAGTCGAATGGGCTAGTGGAAAGAGCGAATAGGAAGGTTTTAAACATATTAAGATTAACACTAGGGGGATCAGACCCCAACTGGGTTATTGCAATACCTGCGGTACTAAGTACTCTGAATCACTCATATCAAATATCAATTAAAATGTCGCCGCACGAGGCATTGTATGGTACCCCAGTTAGAACGCCTTTTCATGTATTAACGCCTACAACTAATTTATCAAATCCTTTAAAATAATGTATAAATGCAAGCAGAATTCGTTTCGATATCCTTCGAAAGAATTTAGAAGAATCACAAATCATAATGAAAAGGAATCATGATAAAATAGCGAAGCCAACTGAAACATATACCGTGGGTACTAATGTATACCTAGAGGTAAATATACGTAAAGGACTCAATTATAAACTAACACCTATGTTTGAAGGCCCATTTAGCATTTTGGAGAATAAACGGCCAATAGATTTAGAGTTCAAAACGTATCCCAACCCACTGATGAGAGAATTGTACCATTGGCTCACATAAGAAATTAAAATAAGAGAGGAGTAAGTGAGAGATTTTTTTTTTATCTATAAAACTTATATGTTAACATTTTTTTCTTCTTAATATAGGAGTAATTACATATATTTTTCTCATTATTGGTTCCCAAGATAAAGTTTTTATTGTTAGAAGTGATATTGTTCGCTCAGATATTTTTCTTGTGTGGGAAGAGCTCTAAAACTAAAAGAATAGATTTTAAATATGGCACTATAGTAGAGAGAACAGAAGACGTATTTATTACTGCAAGTAATATAGTTATAGAAGTACGCATGCAAGCAATTTTTCTCCCAGAGAATGACGTCACTAGCTTAAAGAGTGCCATTTCAAGGTTTACTGCTTCATTAAATGAAATGCATAGAAGACACTTTCCTTTTAATACAGACAGTTCGCTTGCACCGACACTAAAAGTTACAGAGATGCTATCCGACGACTTGCAAAATAAGACTTATGAGGCAGAATCTTTGGCTCGTGAACTTTTGATGTGGACAGTAAGACACACTAACCTTGAAAAACGTAACCCGTTTATTTTTGCTGCACTAAACATCTTTGGATCTGTTGTAAGTTTAGGCTTAGGGATTTCAAATCGTCTTAAAATTAGTAATCAATATAAGAAAATTGAGTTTTTAACACATGAAAACGAATTAGTTTTATCAGAACTAAGGAATCAGTTAACGTCTATCAATCAAATTATGAGTTTGGTGAACGAACATTATAGTAATATCAGTCAGATTATGGAAGTACAAGACTTTTTGGGAATGTTAACATATGATAATTCAAAAATAGATCATATCTATTATAAAATTGCACATTTCATTGAGAAATCAAAAGACTATGTGGAAGCTGTTACGTTAGCGACTAAAGGTGTTCTCTCACCGCATTTGTTGCTAATAAAAGACTTAACGTTAATTCTGGAGAACGGACGGGAGAAAATAGGTTATATTCCTTTGTTAGACGGACATAAATTAGAATTTTATTACAGCCTAATTACAGTAAGCATTGAAAATTACAGGATTATGATTAAAATTACCTATGATTCTTCCGATGCCAGGCAATCATACAGGATATCACCATTTCCAACTTTCATGACAAATAACTCAAGCCCAGTAATATCCAGTTTGACAGGACACGTATTGATTTCCCCTGACAAGGAAACATATATGGACATTAAAGACTTAAATAAATTAACTCACTGTTCAGACGCAGTGAATAAAAAAAATATGTACAGATGACTCCTTTGAATTCCATAAAAAATCAATGGATTCATGCAAGTTAGGTACAGTGCTAAACGGTGCTCTCTCCCATACACATGAAAGTTGTCTGAAAAAACTTTATCCCTTTGACGATAATAAGTTCAATTGCAGAATGAATAATGGCTCGTGGATACGATATGACAAGGCCGGCTTCAATGTATCATACCCGGATGGATCCACGTCTTATTCCCAAATCTCCGTTGCAGCAGATGGTTGCATCGGTATGTCCACGAATTACACGGTCCGAGGAATTATCACTATCATCAGAGAACGGGCCTACTTCGCAAATTTACCGTGGTCCACTACAATCCCATCTTTACCTCTCCCATATTACGCACGAGTGGATAAGCGGTTGATGAAATTAACCAAGATGGACCACCCGTCGCCGACGTATGCAGATCTTTGTTTCTACGTGTTACTAGCAGCAATCAGTGTTAAAGAGATGATATTTATCGCCGTTAACATCTTTGTTTGGCGTATGTTGAGGCATAGTAAGATGGAGCTCAAACAGAACAGCGGTGGGATAATTGTTGGTATAGTACTGTTATAAACACACATTATGGTTCCAATCAAATGTCTCTTCAATGTGTTATATATTTTAGACTTGCAGGTTACTTCTTCTGAATAAGTCTAAGTAAGTTAACTTTAAAATAGTTTATTAGCAGCTCCATCACAGGAGTATGGATGGTTTGGTCGCATGACCATTCCGTATGACAGGTTGTCAGGAACTAACAAAAATATATTGTCTGATGATAAGATATACTTAGTTATCTCAGCATTTACATAAAATGGTAAACACAACATTATTATAGGAAGCTATCTAGATCCGGTGAGACACAACTCTTCTCACGGTTTGTATTGTGTTTACTCTTCATGGAAAATGCTACATAGCAAAGGTTTAGCTTGGTCTTGACTTCCGCATCCTGTTTATGACTGACTTGGCGTTCTCACACTCCTCCTAACTTCTCCATTTATTTCTTTGGTCATGGATTTAATCATGTAATTTTACACACATTATACATATATATATATATATATATATATATATATATATATATATACATACATATATGTATATATATATATATATATATATATATATATATATATATATATATATATATATATATATATATATATATATTATATATATATAAAACACAAACACACACACAGACGCACACACACACACACACACATATATATATATATATATATATATATATATATATATATATATATATATATATATATATATATATATATATATATATTTATATATATATATATATATATATATATATATATATATATATATATATATATATATAAATAAACACAAACACACACACACACACACACACATATATATATATATATATATATATATATATATATATATATATATATATATATATATATATATATATATATATATATATATATATATATATATATATATATGCATAAAAATCACAGGAAAACGTGATGCTCAGATGCAGAAGAACCACGGGGAAAATGAAAATACGAAATATACGCTTAAGTCCTGACTAGTTTCGTGATACTTCTTCAGAGGACTGATGTCCTCTGAAGAAGTATCACGAAACTAGTCAGAACTTAAGCGTATATTTCGTATTTTCATTTTCCCTGTGGTTCTTCTACATATATATATATATATATATATATATATATATATATATATATATTATATATATATATATATATATAATATATATATATATATATCTATATATATATATATATATATATATATATATATATATATATATATATATATATATATATATATATATATATATATATATATATATATATATATATATATATATATATATATATATATATATATATATATATATATATATATATATATATATATATATATATATATATATATATATATATATATATATATATATATATATATATATATATATATATATTGCGACGGGCCAAGAGGAGGTTGTGACTCAAAGGCAATTTGAAAACAACTGAGTGACTTTATTATAGAACACTCTCCTTCATATACAAAAGTTCAAGGCAACAAGAATATTCATGTTAAAAAAACAATGTTACAGAGTAAAATCAAGACATGTTTTTTCAGGTTCTTTTTAGTGCGAGGGGAGAGTGAAGATACAAGTACATAATGAACTATGTACAGACGGGCGACACACGGTTGGTACACGGGTCCCCCCCTAAAAATGACATACTGTACATGTTAAATAGGGAGCCCTGATCTAGAGAGGCGAACTGTAAGCGGGTCATCTGGCAGGAGATAAGCAGGTTTTATACGATGAATGGAGACCCAGTCTTTTTTGCCCCGATTGTTTAGTAGGAATGCTTTCGGACTACGTCGAATCACAAGGAATGGGCCTGTGTAAGGGGCTTGCTAATGTCGTTGCGCAGGAAGATGTGCATTGTAGAGTGCAAGTCTGTCGGTATGTGATGCTTCTTAGGCTTGTAAGTCTTGCGGCATGGAGTAAATTTTCCCACGACGTCACGTATGTTCTGGAGATCGTCGGAGGAGGTTGCAGAAGGAAAATATTCGGCAGGGACGACCAACGGATCGCC
>NC_090737.1:1989022-1991522 GCF_036898095.1 Palaemon carinicauda
GGCTCACATCAACAATGTAATATTGAAATCTGCAATCATTTAAATACCACTTTAGTAATTCACAAAAATCAACATATCGTGGATATAGAAGTTTATAAACATCGTATTCTTACCGTTGATGAAATCAATCACGCTCAATCAGTTGCGGATGAATCCCTTTTGCAATCTATTAAAAATAAAATCAATAAAGACATTCAAGACGAAGAAAATCAGCAGAAAATTTTTGGACTTTTAACTGAATATTATGATGTTTCTTCCACTACTGATGGATCCTTAGGAAAAACAGATGTTATCGAACATCAAATAAGGTTAAAGGACAAGCAGAAAATTATATATATGCCCTCATACAGACTCCCTATGAAATTCCATCATGAAATAAATGATGAAGTAGGTAAAATGCTAGAAGAAGGAGTCATTAGAAAATCGAACAGCCCTTATATTTTCCATTAATAGGTGTACCGAAAAAAGATCGAACATGGCGTATCTGCGTAGACTTCCGTCGTCTAAATAAGGAGACGATCACTGATCGATTCCCAGTGCCATGTACTGACGATATTTTGTCTTTGTTAGGTCAAAATGAATATTTTACCAGTTTGGACTTACTTAAAAGCTTTCACCAGATATCATTAGAAGAAGATAGTATCCCATACACAGCCTTCAGCACAGACAGGGGACATTATGAATTTTTACAGTTGCCTTTTGGTTTACGTTGTGCTCCCATAACATTTACAAGAATGATTAACATAGTGTTTGGAGACTTGCTAGGGGATATATTGCATGCCTATATGGACGACCTTGTAATTTTTTCCAACACCTTAGAAGAACATCCACGTAAATTAGAACTAGTACTACAGAGACTAAGACAACATAACTTAAGGGTAAAGATTAGTAAGTGTGAATTTTTCAAAACAGAATTCATATATTTGGGTTTTATGGTGTCAAGCCAAGGTCTTACAGTAGTCCATGATAAGGTGTCGGCTATACGTAACTTTCCCATACCTACTAATGTCAAGGGAGTACAGCAATTTCTGGGGTGTAGTGGATATTACAGGCGTTTTATACGCAATTATTCAATAATAACCGCTCCCCTAACTGATCTTACGAAGAAGGGCGTAGATTTCATATGGTTTGTGCAGCATCAACAGGCGTTTAATACCTTGAAAGATGAACTGTGTAGTTCTCCTATCTTAAGATTTCCTGACTTTGGTAAGGAATTCTTCATTGCAACAGACGCCTCAGACTTAGGAGTAGGTGGGGTATTGCTTCAGCTATATGATAAACAATTTTTTTCCTATAGCTTTTTATTCTCGAAAACTGAGAACTTCCGAAAGTAAGTATGCAGTAATAGACAAGAAAGGGCTAGCTATTGTTAATTCACTAGTGCATTTTAAGTTCATAATATACGGTTATCTCGTTAAGGTTCTTACTGATCATAAACCACTAACCGAATTCTTTAAAGGCTTCAACCACACCCCCAAACGAACTCGGTGGCATTTGATCATCCAAGACTTTGGCGCGAGAATCGGGTATTTACCAGGGAAAGCAAATATTATTGCTGATGCATTATCACGCAACCCCGTGTCATCTTGTATGGAGCCTTTAGCTGAATTAATAGATATATCAATATCCATGCCTATTGTTAAAACGATATCTGAATAAGAAGATGTGGGCTGGGGTGCTGAATTATTAGAGACTGAGCAAAGAAAAGATCAGAAATTAGAAAAAATTATAAATGCTTTGAAAGGCAATCATAAGGAAAAGGAATATATAAAGTATAAGCAGCTAAATTATATAATTAAAGACAATATTCTGTGTAGGAGCGTGAAAAGGAAAACATGGAATACACCACATGTAACTAACAACCAGGTAGTGGTACCAATCTCACTTATTTTCACTGTCCTGAATTGGTTGCATGCAAATCCGTTGCATGGACACCCGGGGTTCTCATTAATGTCACAGAAAGCCAAATCATTGTTTTATTGGCATACGATGCTTACAGATATAAAAAAAACACATAGCTAATTGTCGCACGTCAGGAAAACAAAGGGCATACGAAAACACCTGTCAGCCTAGGGGCTTATCCCGTGCCCTCTCAACCCTTTGAAAGAATACATTTAGATTTTTTAACAGGATTTTACGAGTCAGACAGAGGAAATAAGCACCTCTTAGTAATTGTAGATGATTTAACTTGATATACAGAACTAATAGCGCTTAAACCTAAAACTGCGATTGAATGCGCTAGGAGGTTTTACGAGTGTTACATTTGTAAACATGGAATTCCACATATGATAATCTCAGACTCGGGTGGAGAATTTAATAATCACTTTCTTACATCATTGTGTGAATTCCTTAGCATAAAGAAAATAAATACCATGATATATCACCCAGAGTCAAATGGGCTAGTGGAAAGAGCAAATAGTAAGGTTTTAAATATATTAAGAGTAACACTAGGGGGATCAGACCCCAACTGGGATATTGCAATACCTGCGGTACTGAGTAC
>NC_090737.1:1999022-2004022 GCF_036898095.1 Palaemon carinicauda
TGCCGGCTGGCATCGGTCTTGTACCTATGCCGGCCGGCTTATGTCAGTCCTTGTCTGCCGGTCACCAAGAGTGTGGCCGGCAGCTGGGTACTACCTTGTGTAGTTGCTGGCCGGCAATCATTGCCGGCCAACACTGGCTGTTGCTGGCCGGCAGCTGCTGCCGCCGGCACAGGCATTTGAACCAGAGGGCTGCCGCCCTATAGCTGTTAAGTAGTATACTTTAAAGCTAATTGTGGTGTGTGCCGGCCGGCAAAGGCAGGCCGGCACACATCCTCCTATACTGTACTAGTATTCTTCTGTATAGCATATACAGTAAGAAGAAAACTATAGTAAAAGTTTAGGTACAGCACTGTATCTTCTAACACTATTGTGTTTTCTTGCACGGCCCTTTGCTGTTGCCTTCAGACAAGAAGCAGAGTTCTTCCCTGTCTATTATCCCGGATTTTAAAATCATTGCCTAGGTGTGAGCTCCACCTGTTTCCTCTGGAAACTTTGCATTGGTTACTCTAGTAGAGATAAACCATTTTGATTTTATTATCTGGAAGGCTGCAGCAATGGGTTGTGAGGGAAACACAAGTGTGTGTCTTTAATTTCTGAATTGTTATGCTATACTATGCATATCCAGTGATACATAGTTCACTTGATACTCATGGAAATTTCTTCTCTTTACAGAAGGACACTCCGAAGTGGGGAAGTGCTTTCTGCAATGTCAGCAGCAAGAACCTCTGCGGACATGAGTTTTGTAGGAGACACGCAGCATACGCTGTCTCCAAGGATGATCTCCGGTATTGGGACCCTCAGGTATGTACTGTGTGCACTAACCTGATTAATGAGACATTTAAATAGCTAGGAAGAAGCTTCGTACCTGGGTAAGGGGCTTCCAAAAGTACACTTCTGGCCCTTATCTTCCAAGTGAGAATATGAGGGCGTATCTTTTCCCTAAGGCATCAGCTGATGCAGTGATTCCCCAGCCTCAAGAGGAGATCCCCTAAGTTCAGATCCAGGAGGATGCTGAAGTCGCGGTCGCGATGCAAGACATCCAGCTAAATGACAGGATATCTGATGTGGACGGGTGTCAGGAGGAAGACCTCCTTGCAGAAGCCCAGGATGAAGTTCAAGCCCCTCTACATCGGCCGGTCTCCCAGTAGAGCTGGGACAGGCCCTCTCTTCTATTGTTGGAATGATCCAACAAATGCAGAAGGAGAATCAGGAGAAGGCGGCTGCAATGGAACTGCGAATGCAGTGCCTTGCAGAATCACATGGGCCCCAGAAAAGCTCAATGTGAAAGACCTTCCTTTGTGCTCGGATGCTAACCCATGGAGGTATGCTGAGCACATGTCGATGACGACTGGAAAGATCGTCATCTCGGATATGCTGGGCTCAGTTCCCCTGGAGGGTGGAATTCTGGCCCAGCAAGGCACCATATCCGGACTGTTATGTCCGGCTGAGGAAGGAACCAGCTTCAAAGGAGGAGGCAGAGCCGAAGGAGGTCATAGTGATGACCATGCTAAGGCTCAAGCTCTACTTTCATCTTCGATGAAAGAGAGGGGCTTCTCTAACTCAAAGGTAGCTGCATTGAATAGGAAGCTCCCTTCCTTTGTGTCCTCGCCTACTAGAGCCTTCCCCCTTTTACAGAAAGGGTTTCTGGCTGTACTAAAAGCAATCGAGGCCGGCAAGTCTTGCCCCTCCCTAGAGGAGTGTAAACCCTTGTCGCTGGCCCTGCCTATGGACCACAAAGATTGGAAGGACGTCCATCTTACGTTCTAAGTGGGAAAGTTGGAGGCTGATATTGCCGGACGTCAGTTCGGCAAGGACCTCCCTAAGCTGTCTGACTTTCTTTTGCGAAGTGAGTTCGATACAAAAGAAAGACTGACTGCCTCAATGTCTCTTCAGACTACTCTCGAGACGATGGCAAGTGACCCCAAGGTCCATGAAATGTTCATGGTAGTGGCCAAGCCTCATCTGGCCACAGTGACGAAGGACCTTTATGGCTTCGTCAAGGCAAGGAGAGCTTGTAGGGAGTTCGTGTTTACCTCGGCTACAGTGAGGCACGAGCTAAAGAAACAAATCTCCTCCAACATTTGGGGAAAAGACCTTTTTCCCTACCGACTTGGTCAAAGAAGTTTTTGATAAAGCCACCTTGGAGAATAGAAACCTTCTCCAGAAGTGGGACCTGGCTATCAAAAGAAAGTCTTCCCCGGATGAGGGTCCTCAACCAAAGAGGAAGACTATGAGGACTAGGCTACCGTCTCGGCCAGCCAAGCCTCTTAGACAGCAACAGCAACTGCAATTGCCATTGCCCCCAGTGCCCCAGATCGTGGCACAAACCCCGACCACCTTTCAGTGGGTACCCCAGGCCGTGTCGACACAGTCCACGGCATTCACCCCAGCGTTCGAAGGGCAGTCTACTTCCTTCCGAGCAAAGCCTAGAGGAGCAGCCAGAGGCTCGTCTAGACGCCCCTCAAGGGGAAGGGGATTCAGGGGTGGTCGTGGTCAGGAAGGCAAGACCTCAGGACGGCAGTCCAAGTGAGGTGATACCGGTAGGAGGGAGACTTCTGAAATTTCGGGATCGGTGGACCTTCGATCCCTGGGCCCACAGCCTACTCAAGAATGGATTGGGCGGAAGCTGGTACAGCACTCCACCCCCGTACCTTCGGTTTTTCCAACACTCCACCCCCGTTATGGAGGAGTACGTTCAAGAACGGTTGGAGAAAAAGGGTGAAGCCCATCAATTTCTAAGGGAGGCTGTTTTGTGTTCCCAAGAAAGACTCGGAAAAGCTCAGAGTCATTCTGGACTTGTCGCCACTTAACAAGTTCATAGTGAATTGCAAATTCAAAATGCTAACACTGCAACACATAAGGACCTTACTGCCCAAGAGGGCATATTCCGTCTCTATAGACTTGTCAGATGCCTACTGGCACATTCCAATTAGCCATCGACTCTCCCCCTACCTAGGGTTCAGGCTACAGCGAAGACTATACGCCTTCGGAGCCATGCCATTCGGGCTAAACATAGCCCCAAGGATTTTTACGAAGCTTGCGAGCGTAGCTCTCAAACAATTTCGCCTAAAGGGAATTCAGGTAGTAGCCTACCTGGACGACTGGTTGGTGTGGGCAGCATCCGAGACAGAATGCTTGCAAGCTTCCAGTCAGTGATCCAGTTCCTAGAGTACCTAGGCTTCAAGATCAACAGAAAAAGTCTCGACTTTCTCCATCTCAAAAGTTCCAGTGGCTAAAATCCACTGGGACCTTTTGTCACACCGTTTCTCCACCCCAGCGAAGAAAAGGAAGGAGATAGCGGGTTCTGTCAAGAGACTTCAAGATTCCGAAAGGATATCAAGACACGAGCAGGAGAGAGTACTGCGCTCTCTCCAGTTTGCTTTGGTGACAGACCCAGTGCTAAGAGCACAGCTAAAGGATGCAATCGGAGTTTGGAGAAGTTATGCATCAAACGCGTGAAGAGATCTGAGAAGACCAGCCGCTTCGGCTAAGTACTCTTCTCAGGCCTTGGTCCCAAGCCAGACATCTAAAGAAGTCAGGTTCTTCTTCAGCCACCTCCCCCGTCGGTGACGATTCACTCAGACGCCTCAAAGGAGGGATGGGGAGGTCACTCTCATCGGAAAAAAGTCCAGGGGACTTGGTCCAGGCTATTCAAGACCTTTCTCATAAAACTTTCTAGAAGCTAGGGCAGTGCTCCTTACCTTAAAGAAAGTCTCCCCGCGTCATTCGTTCCACATAAAGTGGTAATAGACAGCGAGGTAGTTGTAAGATACTTGAATCGACAAGGATCGAGGTCACCACCTCTCAACCAGGTGATGTTGGCCGTCTTCCGATTGGCGGAAAAGAAGAAGTGGTACCTGTCGGCAGTTCACCTTCAAGGAGTCCGCAATGTGACAGCGGACGCTCTATCCAGGTTCACACCGATAGAGTCGGAATGGTCCTTAGACGCAGGATCATTCTCCTTCATTCTGAATCAGTCCCAGAACTGCAGATAGACCTCTTTGCGACGAAAGACAACAAGAAGTTGCCCCTGTACGTGCCCCGTACGAGGACCCCTTAGCGGAAGCAGTGGACGCGATGTCCCTCGACTGGAACAGATGGTCCAAGATTTATCTGTTCCCTCCTCACAACCTTCTGTTGAGGGTCCTCAACAAACTGAGATCCTTCAAAGGGTAGCGGCAATAGTGGCCCACAAGTGGCCGAACAGCGTGTGGTTCCTCCTGGCATTGGAACTGTAGCTGAAGTTTGTACCACTACCAGATCCAGTTCTGACCCAGCGAGTCCAGAAGTCAACTGTCTGCGCTTCATTACAGAAAACCCGGACCCTGCAGTTCATGATTTTCTCTCCCTAGCGGTGAGAAAGCGTTTCGGGATTTCGAAAGCCAGTATAGACTTCATTGAGGAATATAAATGCAAATCTACTAGAAGGCAATATGAGTCATCTTGGAGAAAATGGGTGGCCTTTTGTCAAGGCGAAGATTCCGCAGGAGATCTTGACAGACTTCTGCTTATCATTTTTCCCCACCTCCATGGTCAAGGGTTGGCAGCGAACACGATTTCAGCGTGTAAGTCTGCTTTGACAAGACCCATTCTATATGCCTTCCAGGTCGACCTAGGTAACGAGATCTTTAATAAAGTCCCGAAAGCATGTGCTAGGCTCAGACCTTCAGCACCTCCAAAGCCCATTTCATGGTCTTTAGACAAGTTCTTCATTTCGCTTTTCTGTTGAGCAATGAAGAATGTGCGTTAAAGGATTTGACACAAAAAGTTATTTTCCTAATTTGCACTAGCGTCCGGGGCCAGGGGTTAGTGAGATTGTAGCCTCTCGAGAGAGGCAGGTCGTGTTCAGTTCCTGGATGGGGAAGAACTGAACCTGTTTCCGGATCCTACGTTTCTCGCCAAGAATGAGTTACCCACCAACAGGTGGGGTCCCTGGAGAATCTGCCCTCTGAAAGAAGATGCATCTCTATGTCCAGTAGAATGCCTAAAGGTCTATCTTC
>NC_090737.1:2019684-2029684 GCF_036898095.1 Palaemon carinicauda
GAAGTTGATTAATATTTAGAAGTTGATTAATGTTTAGAAGTTGATTAATGTTTAGAAGTTGATTAATATTTAGAAGTTGATTAATGTTTAGAAGTTGGTTAATGTTTAGAAGTTGATTGATGTTTTGAAGAGAGAGAGAGAGAGAGAGAGAGAGAGAGAGAGAGAGAGAGAGAGAGAGAGAGAGAGAGAGAGAGAGAGAGAGAGAAAGGCGTAACGTATGAAACTGAGAAATATCAATCATTCTAGATATACTTCAACGACTTAGCATTCAAATATCTGTTTCTTTTCTAAATTATTAATCTTAACGTAGGGATCCAGTCTTATTGAGAGAGAGAGAGAGAGAGAGAGAGAGAGAGGGAGAGAGAGAGAGAGAGAGAGAGAGAGAGAGAGAGAGAGAGATAATTCTGTTGAATACCCATACGGAGGGAACTTATCCTGAATTCTGTTTGTGTGTGTGAGAGAGAGAGAGAGAGAGAGAGAGAGAGAGAGAGAGAGAGAGAGAGAGAGAGAGAGAGAGAGAGAAGCAGTATGCATGAAACTAAACTATAAGCATCTAAGAAGCAATACATTCTGTATATAAAACTTTTCGTTTAGGTAAAGCATATTATTATTATCATTATTAAATGCTAAGCTACAACCCTAGTTGGAAAAGCAGGATGATATAAGCCCAAGGGCTCCAACAGGGAAAATAGCCCAGCGAGGAAAGGAAAAAAAAGGAAAAATATCTCGTTTGATACAAGTAAAAAAAGGAAATCCTCTATAAACCTTTCCTTGCCTAAAAGGAGCAATCGTTTGAAGACCTTAAAATCTCCCAGAGTCGAAACACGTCTTTCGTAGCTGGCTCTCTCCCGAATATGACTTTCCTCTTTGCGACCTTTCACGAGATGTTGACCCTTCTTCTGTCGCAGTCCATTAAGTTCCAACGATTTCCTATTTTTTCTGTTGTGACGTTTCAGGAAAGTCTGAGACCTTTTCCACTAACAAAATGCTTCGCCTTTTTTCCGCCAGATTTAGACTTAGCCTTAGATGTTTTCTTTTTTTCTTTCTATTGTGACGTTTCAGGAAAATACGAGAGCGTCTTTTCCACCGACAAAATGCTTCGTCTCTCTTTCCGCAAGATGGATTAGCCTTGGATGTTTTTTTTTTTTCTTTTTTTTTTTTTTCGTACCGTTGCCTATCCTAGCTTTGTGACTTTCAACTTCGTAAAATGTTTAATATTTTTTAATATATCTTACTAAATTTATTTTTTTTCAACAGTGTAGTTATTAACCTTATGCCTAAAGTTCATAAGATTTATATAATTTTTAACTGTACCATGGTCTTCCACCGTCTAGGGTTAGAGTTCTCTTGCTTGAGGGTTTCATAGCTTCTCTCTGTCAAATTTCTAGCCTCTTGACCTTAAAATTTCTGAATCTAGCCTTCAGCCTTGTAACCTCTGAAATTTCTGAATCTTGCCTTCAGCCTTGTAACCTTTGAAATTTCTGAATTTTCCCTTCAGCCTTGTAACCTTTGAAATTTCTGAATCTTCCCTTCAGCCTTGTAACCTTTAAATTTCTGAATCTGCCCTTCAGCCTTGTAACCTTTAGATTTCTGAATCTGCCCTTCAGCCTTGTAACCTTTGAAATTTCGGAATCTTCCCTTCAGCCTTGTAACCTTTAAATTTCTGAATCTGCCCTTCAGCCTTGTAACCTTTGAAATTTCTGAATCTTCCCTTCAGCCTTGTAACCTTTGAAATTTCTGAATCTTTCCTTCAGTGTTGTAACCTTTAAATTTCTAAGGTCTCAATATTTATGAATGAAATTATTTGAAATATTATTCAAAATACAAGAATCAAAGTTGAACCGTGAACTTTTAAGTTCTCAAACCCACAATGACAGTCGTTATTAAAGCAAGGTAGGTTTACTTAATCAATGTTTATGAAACTTGTTTGCATATCTGATGCTCATAAATTATTTTCTTTTGGATCCCTCCAAAAAACACCATCATAACTCACATGGATGGTTAGATTGCAGACACTGTCACAAACTATAGGGCTTGAGCGTGGCTAGAACTCCCATCCAACGTATTACGTGACAGATTTAACAAAAATAGACCTCTTTTCCTTTAAAGAACTAAGGAAAAATAAAAATTTTATTAAACAATCAGGGTAACAATCAAGGTAACAGTCAAGGTAACAAAGCCACCAAGAGCATTAACAGTAAAAGAAAAGGATTTTTGCTAAGCATCCCCAACGCTTGGGATCTGGCTAAATACAGATGGCTATTAGTCATGTCTAAATATAGATGGCTAAGAGCCCTGGCCAAATATAGATGGCTATTAGTACTGGCCAAATATAGAAGGCTATTAGTCCTGGCCAAATACAGATGGCCAACATATTACGAGACCTCCTCATCTCCTAGGGTCTAAGGAAGAATAAACTTCTATTAACCTATCAAGGTGTCAAAGCCCCGAGAGAAACACCAATAAAAAAAAATGGATTTTTGTTACCCAACTCCGAAGTCTGATATCTTCGAACGTATCACCCAAAATGAAGTGAAAAATGAGACGCCTCTTTTCCGCCGTCAGAGATAGTTTCTTGAAAGTTTCTCGGTAGATAAGGGAGTCTGTGATGGTATTCTAATAGGCCTATCTGAGACATTGTTTTTTTTTATTGTTGATGAGATTTTTCTTGTTATTCAAAACTTCATAAAAATTAGAGAAGATGGACAGAAAAACATGAAGATTGGCAATTATATATTCGATGAAATTGAGACATAAATGCATTTTGGTAATAGCATTAATCAACAGCAAATATTATAATTAATTTGAATAATTTATTTCGAAATACGAGAAAGGGATAAACTTCTTATGAATAGAAGAATTATAGCTGCATTCATATGTTTAAGAATCTTTTCTTAAAACTTAATATCACAGTTAAACATCACTATTCTTAAACGACCAAAAATAAAGTCTATCACAAACATTTCTGGTTTACTAACGTTTCTGGACACATTCAGTAATCAAATACGTCTCGGTATTAAATAGAGCTTTATATAAGCTCTCAAGAGATTCTAATAAGCTTAAAGAGCTTCTATTATGCTCAGAAGAGCTTATTAGAAGTGAACACCTAGGGAAATGACACTTTTATTGAAGGTAAGTTAATATTTTATAAAGGAGTTAATGGTCCCCTATATTAGGTTCGAATACAGGGCTATCTTCCTTTGCGCTATCATCGAAACAACGTTTTGGAAAAAAATAAAAACACGAAGAGGAAAATTTCATATCTAAAACTACTAAAATGTATTTTTTTTTTTTTCCAGCAACACTGAGGTTGATACTGAACTCTATTTTCATAACTTAGGAATAAAATGATGTGAAGCAATTGTTATTTTAAAACTCAAATGAAGAAAAATAGAATAGTTATGTTTCAAACAATGAATTTAACTGATGTGTATGATCATAGCTTAGATTTTTTTTTTTTAAGTGAATATCAACACGAGTTTTTTTAAAAGAATTTCGATAATGTATCATTGTAGCGAAAAATATACTTGCTTAAATCAAGCAGAAATTTAATTAATTATCTAGACCATTTTATCCCATTTGTTATAACGTTGATATTATTGGCTACTTCAGAGGCACACGCGAACACACACACTGGCACACACACATATATATATGTATATATATGTATATATGTATATATGTATATATACATATATATATTTATATATATAATATATATATATATATATATATATATATATATATATATATATATATATATATATATATATATATATATATATATATATATATATATATCACTAGGATGCCCGGCTTTAGCAATGTGCCTGGATGCCCAAAGGGAGTCATTTTGACTCCCACAGGATTTTTTAGTTATTTCAGGAAATAATTACTTTTCTATCATTTCTTTTAATTGTTATAACCAGTTTTATATACAAACAATGTAACATTATTGTGTTCAATGTTCTTTTGTTAGAAATATTTATAATGAAATTTAGTTACCCACATGGATGCCCACGGAGAGTCATTTTGACTCCAATATATTTTCAACCTTAATTATGTAAATAAAAGTTTATATATTGATTCTTATATTCATTGTTACATAAATAAAGAGTAATTTTATTCCGTTGCAGGTCTCATAATATTGGTCTTAGGAAGAAAAGGATAAACGTTTGATTGAGCTAATAGATCTTTTGTTTTCACTATATTTTTTGGAATACCCTTTGTATTCCAATGTATACAGGAATGAAGAAACTGAAAAAAATTCTGGAAAATAAAGTGGTAGATATCCTAGTAATCATACAATAGGCGAACACATGAATATCCTTTTGAATATATTCCAGATCACATTTTTTACACGCATGTTCAACTTTTGAGGTGCAGGTCCCACATAAAGATTTTTCACATTTCGTGCAACTTACTACTGTACGGTTTTTCTTGCAATGAGCCTTCACTTGGCAGTATTTCTTTAGGGTCTCTGCTTCGATCTTTGTTTTCTCCATTTCATTACTTTCCCTCTGATCCAATTACTTCCTTGACTGTATATTTATATTTGCTAATTCTTCGGATAGTTGTTCTAGGAATTCTTTCCAGGTAATTTTTTCTTTTGTCGCTTCCTTGTAGATAACCCATGCATTTCTAGGTGCCAGGTCTAAGGTTGCTTGGAAGGAATGAATAGGCCATCGCCTTGTGCACGTCCTCACTGAATACTTTTGAGCCATTTAGTCCAAAATGTTCCCTCTATATTTTGTTTCGTTGTAAAATTTGATTGTTTCCTGTGTTTTCTTAGCTAAGAACTGCAACATTTTTTTTTTTAGTTTTCCCTGATAAACTGTAAGAGTCATGTCACCAGACTTGTAAAGCTTGGTAGAATACAAATTATCTTTCGTGGTTCTCACTGTCGCAGGCACTTCTCTTCTTATTTTATTCATGGTCCCTATGATACTGGTTACCTTTATCTTTAGTTGCTTGGCTAAGTTGACCAATGTAAAATAGTTATCTGTTGTGACATTTCTCCCTTTATTCAAATAGGGATCCATTAGTCTTATGACCACATAATCAGCAACTCTCTTCTGTACCACGATGCTCTTCTTCACCTACATAAGGAAATCTATTCACCAGATATTTACTCTCCTTATCTACAGCTAACCAGTACTTCTGACCGTACTTATCAGGCTTAAATGCCATAAATTGTGTAAAAGGGCATCTTGCGTTACTAGGAAAGAGCTGCCCCGGTTTGTAGCAAGCCATGCTGTTATCTATAAATCTATTCCATTCTGTAGAAAATTATACAAATTTGTTAGTTTTGAGTCTCTTTGAACGTGTAGATTTATAGTCAAATCGCAAAAACCGTAGAATTTCACAGAATATGTTTCTTGACATAGCTTGATGCATAGTGGAATACCCACCCCATTTATCTCTCAAAAGGCTATTCACAGGTCTGTCATTCTTACCTGCTACACCTCGGGCATTCATAACACCAATAAATGCTTCGTTCTTCCTCATTTAGAGAGAAATTTTGGCTTATATTCTATCTGTGAGCTTCAGCAATTGTACAATTTTTGATGTGCTTTATTATGAATTTGTCAATCATTAGTCGCCATGCATTTGCTGGGCTACCAACAGTGATATATCTTTTTGCATGGCCTGTAGGTCCACGCATTTCTCGTAAAATATTTTGTTCTGACCGTCTGCCACCTGAGCATTTATCAGCTAGAATTTGCTTCCACTATGTACCATCCGAAGCGACAATATGTTCCAAAATACACTCATCTGTTTCTTTATTTGTAATTAAATGAACAGTTGAACTAGCATTAGGCTCTGCAACTGCTGCCAGATGTATGAATGTTGCATTTATACAAGGATAATGAAAACAAGGAGAGAAAGTATGTAGTCATTCGATGAATTTCAGTAAAATGCAAAATGTTGTTTTTTGAAAATTAACAGTAGAAAATTTACTTGAATCACAAGGAAATGGGTTCATAAAATTAGAAAATAGTGAAAGCAAAACATTTGTTAGCTTGTAGTAAAGCAAAAATGATCTTATAATCTTCAACATATGATGTAAAATTATTAGAAAAGGGGATTCATGTGATTTGAGAAGAGTTTCACAGAAAGGAGTCAAAATGACTCCCTTGGGCATCCATTACAACATCTGAAAAAATTATATCTATAGTAATCCGGTAAACTTTTCTAGGATTGTAGGATGTAATACACTCAAAATCCATAAAAGTCACGAAAGGATTCGTAAAAATATATGGAGGAACCAAGCAGGGAGTTATTTGAATAGTAGCAAGGAGTCAAAATGACTCTATCGGCCATTCTAGTGATATATACATGCATATATATATATATATATATATATATATATATATATAAATATATATATATATATATATATATATATATATATATATATATATATATATATATATATATATATATATATATATATAGAGAGAGAGAGAGAGAGAGAGAGAGAGAGAGAGAGAGAGAGAGAGAGAGAGAGAGAGAGAGAGAGAGAGACCCAAGCCTACATGACTAAGGACTATGAAGAGCAAAGTAGATGATGAATGGAAAAGTATAGATTTAAAAGCTCATGATAGAGACGACTGGTGAAATCTAACCGAGGCCCTTTTTGTCAATGGCCATAGGAGGAGATGGTGACGAATAGACAGATACGTATAGACGGATTCAGCTAAACTACTAAATTATTATTATTATTATTATTATTATTATTATTATTATTATTATTATTATTATTATTATTACTAACTAAGCCACAACCCTAGTTGGAAAAGCAAGATGCTATAAGCCCAGAGGCTCCAACAGAGAAAATAGCCCAGTAAGGAAAGGAAACAAGGAAAAATACAATATTTTAAGAAGAGTGATTACATTAAAAGAAATATCTCCTACACAAACTATAAAAACTTTAACAAAACAAGAGGAATAGAAATAAGAGAAAGAATAGTGTGCTCTAGTGTACCCTCAAGCAAGAGAACTCTAACCCAAGAAAGTGGAAGACCATGGTACAGAGCACTACCCAAGACTAGGGAACAATGGTTTGATTTTGGAGAGTCCTTCTCCTAGAAGAGCTGCTCACCATAGCTAAAGAGTCTCTTCTACCTTTACTATGAAGAAGGTGACCCCTGAACAATTACATTACAGTAACCCCTTGAGTGAAGAAGAAATGTTTGGTAATCAGTGTTGTCAGGTGTATGAGGACAGAGGAGAATATGTAAAGAATAGGCCAGTGTGGGTGTGTTTAGGCAAAGGGAAAATGATATAAGGTAGGTTTAACCAATTCATCGAAGATTTATTACATTATGAAATTATTTGTTTATATATTCATTTATCATCAAAGCGACTTTAAGCAATTGTATATTAAACTAGATACTGAATACTTTAGTAGTTTTTAAATCTAACTTTCCCCTAATGAGTCTTCTTCGATTTGTCAATGTATAACATTTAAAAAGTCTCTCTCAGTTCTTTGGAATTGAAAAGAGTCCTTGATGGTGTTTTGATTGACATAGAAATCGTAATGTAATAATTTTTTTCTTTTTAACAATATTTCTGCATATTCGAAAATTCTTAAAATTGGGAAGAAAATAATTGCCCATTATTATTATTATTATTATTATTATTATTATTATTATTATTATTATTATTATTATTATTATTATTATTATTATTATTATTAATAGCCAAGCTACAGCCCTGGTTGGAAAAGCAGAATGCTATAAGCCCAGGGGCCCCAACAGGGAAAATAGCCCAGTGAGGAAAGGAAACAAGGAAAAATAAAACATTTTAAGAACAGCAACAACATTAAAACAAACTATTTCCAACATAAATTATAAAAACTTTAACAAAACAAGATGAAGAGGAATAAGATAGTATAGTGTCCCTGAGTGTACCCTCAAGCAAGAAATAGGAATAGATATGAATTTGCATAGTTGAGAATACTTCTTCCTTATGTAAAAAATATCACTCCTTGATTATAAAAAAGAGAAATCCTTTTATATTGCCACCCAGGTGTGCTTTTATTGAGATTTTTTCCTGCTGGAACAAATATTCGGTTTGGTATCAGTTGCAGTTTCAATTAAAGAAATCTGCATAAACCTTTCCCAGTTTGTAAATATTCTAGCTGATATCGGTTTTCCCTAAAGGAACGCTTGTCTATCTATTACTTCATGAACACCCACACACACTTTATAAATATATATATATATATATATATATATATATATATATATATATATATATATATATATATATATATATATATATATATATATTTATATATATATTTATATATATATATATATATATATATATATATATATATATATATATATATATATATATATATATATATATATATATATATATATATATATATACATATGTATATATCTATAATATATATATAATAAATTTTGCATATTTTTACGTGTTTTTCATATTCAAATAAGCCATATATATTTTTGATACATTAATGTCTGGATTCTCTTAACGACCTCGGGATCAGAGCCCCAGGCGAAATCACACAAAGACAAGAGCTTGGCTCCGGCCGGGAATCGAACCCTGATCGGCAAGCTTGTATAGACAGTGACTAAGCCACTTGGCCACGAAGAAAGATAAAAGTCAATGACAATTCTTCTGTACTTATACCTGTCGAATTCAGGTATTTTGTACTTAGAATTGAAATCAACCCATCTTCACCATCGTAGCTAATTGGTAGTTTGTTACAGGGCAATCAATTAATGATAAATTTTGCACATTTTTACGTGTTTTTCATATTCAAATAAGCCATATATATTTTTGATACATTAATGTCTGGATTCTCTTAACGACCTCGGGATCAGAGCCCCAGGCGAAATCACGCACAGACAAGAGCTTGGCTCCGGCCAGGAATCGAACCCTGGTCGGCAAGCTTGTATGGACAGTGACTAAGCCACTTGGCCACGAAGAAAGATAAAAGTCAATGACAATTCTTCTGTACTTATACCTGTCGAATTCAGGTATTTTGTACTTAGAATTGAAATCAACCCATCTTCACCATCGTAGCTAATTGGTAGTTTGTTACTTGGCATTCAATTAATGATAAATTTTGCACATTTTTACGTGTTTTTCATATTCAAATAAGCCAAATATATTTTTGATACATTAATGTCTGGATTCTCTTAACGACCTCGGGATCAGAGCCCCAGGCAAAATCACACAAAGACAAGAGCTTGGCTCCGGCCGGGAATCGATGATGAAGATGGGTTGATTTCTATACAAGGTTGCCGACCAGGGTTCAATTCCCGGCCGGAGCCAAGCTCTTGTCTTTGTGTGATTTCGCCTGGGGCTCTGATCCCGAGGTTGTTAAGAGATTCCAGACATTAATGTATCAAAAATATATATGGCTTATTTGAATATGAAAAACACGTAAAAATTTGCAAAATTTATCATTAATTGAATGCCAAGTAACAAACTACCAATTAGCTAAGATGGTGAAGATGGGTTGATTTCAATTCTAAGTACAAAATACCTGAATTCGACAGGTATGAGTACAGAAGAATTGTCATTGACTTTTATCTTTCTTCGTGGCCAAGTGGCTTAGTCACTGTCTATACAGGCTTGCTGACAAGGGTTCAATTCCCGGCCGGAGCCAAGCTCTTGTCTTTGTGTGATTTCGCCTGCGGCTCTGATCCCGAGGTCGTTAAGAAAATCCAGACATTAATGTATCAAAAATATATATGGCTTATTTGAATATAAGAAACACGTAAAAATGTGCAAAATTTATCATTAATTGAATGCCAAGTAACAAACTACCAATTAGCTACGATGGTGAAGATGGGTTGATTTCAATTCTAAGTACAAAATACCTTAATTCGACAGGTATAAGTACAGAAGATTTGTCATTGACTTTTATCTTTCTTCGTAGCCAAGTGGCTTAGTCACTATCTATACAAGCTTGCCGATCAGGGTTCGATTCCCGGCCAGAGCCAAGCTC
>NC_090737.1:2034684-2037184 GCF_036898095.1 Palaemon carinicauda
GGCCTACATGACTGAGGACTATGAAGCGTGAAGTAGGAGAGGATGAATGGAGAAGTATTGATTTAAAAGGTCAAGCTATAGACGACTGGCGAAATCTAACCGGGGCCCTTTGCGTCAATAGCCGTAGGAGATGATGATGATGATGATGATTGATTAAAAACAGCTTCAACACAAAACCTGACACTTGATTGACATACTTTTGTTATATAATCTGGAATAAACTTCAGCAATTTGGATTCATAAAATTTATGAATGTCCTGAAATATTGAAACAATCACTGTTTCTCTAAAAAAAATAAAAAAAAATAAATAGAAAAATAAAAATGCTTTCAATATGCCATACATCAAGAGGGGAAATAAATGATTTCCTTTTACATACAAATCATTTTTATTTTTAAATTCGAGAGTGAATCATTGATATCGAATTGATATTTTAGTCTTTTTTATGGAATGGTAATCACTTTCTCCAGCAGATAGGACTGACTGTTATTATTATTATTATTATTATCATCAATAATAATATCATCATTATCATTTCTACTACTACTACTACTACTACTACTACTACTACTACTACTACTACTATTATCATTATCATTATTATTATTATTATATCTTTTATTATTATTATTATTATTATTATTATTATGACTATTGCTATCGTTATTGTTATTGTTATTGTTGTCGTTGTTGTTGTTGTTGTTGTTGTTGTTGTTGTCTAAGCAGCAACCCAACTTGTAAAAGCAGGATACTATAAAAAACTGCAGATAAATATGGCAGAATTGTTAACACACCATACCCAGAATTTCTAAAAGTTCTCTGGCGAATTACATTAAATTTTGATTCATACCAAACACTGTAACAAAATCTGATGGAACTTATTTCACAATTCCTAAAATTTATATTGATATTCTGTAGTATTAATCAAAAACATTTTAAACCTTCCTCTCTGCAATGAAATAATTACTGAAAATAGGAGCATATTTTTATTTCGTTTTAGCTTAAATGAAAAAACATAAAACTAGACCAGCATTAGAGAACACGTATAATGAACTCTCTTTTTGTTCAGTATGCAAATCAGGTTAGGAATTAATATTTGTAATTCCCATCATTTGAAGAAAATAGTTGCGTAATCAATTCTTTTGACAGTGATGACATTTGCAAATGAGGTCAGATTGGGCTTTAGCTTATACTCGTGCACAAAAAAAAAAAAAAAAAAAAAAAAAAAAAAACTGCCCCAGAGCTGGGTGGTGAGACCTGCAATCAATGTTGAACTCGTCCGAAACATGGGTAACTAAGAGGAGAGATGAGAACAGGATTAGTATAAGTGAGATGAGGATGTTGAGATGCCAATGTAGACTTAAAAGAAGGGATGAAGTTAATAACAAACAGGTTAGGGGAACTCTCAAAATAGCACCAGCTTCACCCAAGGTGAGAGAAAATAAAATGAGATGGTATGGACATGTAGAAAGACGAGAGGCAAGATTGGCGTAATTGAGATGAGGATGTTGAGGTGGCAATGTGGACTTACAAGAAAGGATAAAGTTAAGAACAAACAGGTTAGAGGCACTCTCAAAATAGCACCAGCTTCACCCAAGGTGAGAGAAAGTAGACCGAGATGGTATGGACATGTAGAGAGACGAGAGGAAGACAAGAAAGGATAAAGTTAAGAACAATCATGTTAGAGCAGCTCACAAAATAGCACCAGCTTCAACCTAGGTGAGAGAAAATAGACTGAGATGGTATGGACATGTAGAGAGACGAGAGGAAGACAAGAAAGGATAAAGTTAAGAACAAACAGGTTAAAGGTACTCTCAAAATAGCACCAGCTTCAACAAAGGTGAGAGAAAGTAGACTGAGATGGTTTGGACATGTAGATAGACGAGAGGAAGACAAGAAAGGATAAAATTAAGAACAAACAGGTTAAAGGCACTCTCCAAATAGCACCAGCTTCAACAAAGGTGAGACAAGGTAGACTGAGATGGTTTGGACATGTAGATAGACGAGAGGAAGGCAAGGAAGGATAATGTTAAGAACAAACATGTGAGAGGTGCTCTCAAAATCGCACCAGATTCAATCAAGGTAAGAGAAAGTAGCCTGAGATGGTATGGACATGTATAGAGACGAGAAGAAGAAGACCATCCAATATGGAAGATGATGAATATTGACTACCTGGTGGGAGAAGGTTAGGTAGACCAAAATTGAGATGGCTTGTGTCAAAAGAGAAATGAGGGAGTTGGGATTGAGCGAGGAAGATGCACTGAACTGAAGGAAATGGGAGATTGTGTTCAGGAACCATTACAGCGACTCCAAATAGGGACAAGCTTGAAAAAATGAGGACTAAAAATCTGTATCATGGATGGAGACTTTCCCAAGCTCTTGGGTAGTCAAATGATTAATTTTTCTAATTTCCTTATTTTGATTCATTTTATTTACCTGCCAATGTTATTTATGTACCAATCTATACCATTTCCTTATTATATATATTTTTGCTTACTTTT
>NC_090737.1:2042184-2047184 GCF_036898095.1 Palaemon carinicauda
TTTTCATCCTCTCTAAATATTCATCGAAAATCTCTTGTTCAGAGTCGAGAACGGGTGTTCCAGTGTTTTGTATTCCGTGTTCCATTATTCGTAGAGAGAGAGAGAGAGAGAGAGAGAGAGAGAGAGAGAGAGAGAGAGAGAGAGAGGAGAGAGAGAGAGAGAGAGAGAGGATAATCCAATGCTTTATCCTTTAACACGGCTTTTCACATTCTATATTCCAGGAATTGACTATCTGCAAAGAAATTATAAATGCTCTCAAAAACAGAATAAGTAAAAGGAATAAAATTTATTTATCTCATTCGAAGCTATGATAGGAAAGTATATTACAGGTAACAATTTATAGTTGCTATCTGATAGATATTAAGTAAGTTCATTCACACACACATATATATATATATACATATATATATACACATATATATATATATATATATATATATATATATATATATATGTGTGTGTGTGTGTGTGTAAATATATATACTTATATATGTATATGTATATATATATATATATATATATATATATATATATATATATATAAATACATGTGTGTATAAACACTTCACTAGCATTCATGTTTTTAATTAATTACCACATATATAGCCCATATGATATTTGAGTGAAAGTGTCTATTTTGTCTATTTTTAATAATATCGTTATTTGCGAATAAGAAACAAACAAAATAGAAAAGGGATTTAACTATTTCACAATACAGGATATTAATTAAGACAATTATCTAATTCCATTTTATCCTTTCTGAATTGGGATACCTTAACGTGGAGATAGAGTTTATGTATTGCCATGAGTAGAAAAGCTGTACTAGTCAGGGTCACCAGTTCCTCACGGAAGCTAGGACCAGGGAGGGCCAGGCAATCGTGGCTGATGACTCAGCAGATAGACCCATAGGCTTCCCTAAACCCAAAATCCTTAGCTCACAAGGATGCTGAGGTTGCAGGAACCAAAAAAACTAACGAACCCCCGTCTGGCTTATCAATCATGCCACCACAACCCGTTTGTTCGTTCGTTCGTTCGATTTAGATTGATGTCAGGATTAAAATCAGCTCATAAACCACAACCCTTCATCCTGCAGGGGACTAGAAATGTCTGCATCTGTTGTTGTTGTTGTTGTTGTTTATCCGATTAGTGTGTGTTATAACTTCAGTATGAACACTTCAGTATTGAGTTGCGAAGTGAATTATACAATTAAGAACATTCCCCATCAATTACCCCCACCCACCCCCACCCCCACTGAAACCACCCCTCACCCCCCACCCAGCAAAAGAATACAGCTTCCGAAATGACATCACTGATGCACAGGCCTTGTTGAAGTGAGATCGGATCAGGTTGAAAGAGTATCAATGTATGCAGATAAATAAGAAAATATGACGAAGGGGAGAACAATGAGCAAGAAACAGACAGCAAAAACCACAGGTATCCAGAAGACGAATAAAATTATTGCCATATCTAGACTCAGACAGCATCTATAACGTTTAAAACGCTTCAAGAAGAATAAAACTCCTGCCAGATCTTTGCTTAGACTTCGTCTAATCAGACAGGGGACTGACGCTGCTTGACTAAGGATGAAAGCTGTTTGAGGGTGATGTTAGGTCAAACGAGAAAGAAGAAGAAGAATAGGGGAGATGGAGAGAGTAGAGAGGGGAAAAAGGAGACTGTAAGATGAGGTAGAGGAAGAGGGGAATTAGAGAAAAAGGGAAGAGGATGAAAAGACCAGGGCGAAAGGAAAGAAAATCTATTATTATTATTATTATTATTATTATTATTATTAACCAAGCTACAACCCCAGTTGGAAAAACAACATGTTATATGCCTAATGGCTTCAATAGTGAAAATAGCCTAGTGAGGAAAGGAAATAAATAAATGATAAGAACAAATCAACAGTAAATCATTCTAAAAACAGTAACAACGTCAAAATAGATATGTCATATATAAACTATAAAGAGACTCATGTCAGCCTGGTCATCATAAAAACATTTCCTGTAACTTTAAACTTTTGAAGTTCTACTGATTCAACTACCCGATTAGGAAGATCATTCCACAACTTGGTAACAGCTGGAATAAAACTTCTAGTACTGTGTAGTATTGAGCCTCATGATGGAGAAGGCCTGGCTATTAGGATTAACTGCCTGCCTTGTAAAGTTATTTTTAACAGATACGTATAATTAACATAATTTTGCTCATAATAACCGAGTAATGCAATCTAAAACAACCGGATATAACGACCACGTCAGATTGCAGTTGGGTACAGCGAAGTTTAACTTTGGAGTAAGTCGTTTTCATTTTGTCATTTGTAGCAAAACTTATTTAATACCTTCTTTAGCATACTTCAGTAACAACAATGGAAACTTGAATTTCATTTTGTATTATTATTATTATTATTATTATTATTATTATTATTATTATTATTATTATTATTATTATTATTGCTGAGTGAATGGATGACAGATAAAGTAGTGGAATGGAAGGAGATATCATCTAGGTTAATGTGGGTAAGGGTTAGGTTGGGTAGGGAATGTTGGGCTTTTGCCAGTGCGTATGGGCCAGGTTGTGAGAAAAGTGAAAAAGAGCGGAATGAGTTCTGGAATGATTTAATCAGATGTGTAGAAGGACTAGGTAGAAGGAATTATGTAGCTGTCATGGGTGACTTGAATGCTAGAGTGGGTGCTGGAGAGGTAGAAGGTGTCATTGGGAAGTATGGCGTACCAGGTGAAAATGAGAGTGGTGAGAGACTGGTAGATATGTGTGTTGAGCAAGAGATGGTGATAAGTAATAGCTTTTTCAAAAAGAAAGATAAAAACAAGTATACATGGGTAAGAGTGGCAAATGGAAGAGTGGTAGAAAGGGTGTTAATGGATTATGTGTTGATAACTAAAAGAATGTTTCGGATGATTGAAGACATTAAGGCTTTCAAGAGGAAACTGAAGTCTTTCTTATTTTAACAGTCATACAACAGTGACGATTTAACAGTAAATGAACAATACGCGGTATGAAACGTTAAATACTCCTGAACGAACAAGGTAAAACGACATTGGAGGTCCTGTAGAGAGTGGGGTTCCCCTGCTGTATGGGACCGGAAAAGCAGCCATCAAAGTAAAGTCAGTAGAGTAAGTTCGTTCGTTTCAGATTGTCATATGTAATACCCAAGCAGTGGCCTTTAAACTTTAAACCTTTAAGAAGCCAGAGATATTTATATAGCACTTCGAAAACGTCGCTATCAAGAGGAATTCAGATCCATCTGGGAATCCCGAAGAATGTCAACAACGACAGAAGGAGAATGTTGACTTTGGCATTCTTCAGTCAAACTTCAGCGTATTTCTCCTACAAACTTCAACTTCACGCGTCCTGAAACGGAATTTTTCTTATTTGACTTTATCATAGATGTCTGGATTTTGAGAATTTTTACAGAGGATTATAATTTTGGAAATTTTATAGAATTAGTGATTAAAAACTGCTGTGAAATAGACATTATTAATTATTTCAAAACCTTCTATGTATATCATTAATGATTTCATAATTGTCTATTCCTAGGCATATGAGAGAGTCAAGAATATGCGTGTCGCGTGTTTTAAGAGAGAGAGAGAGAGAGAGAGAGAGAGAGGGGAGAGAGAGAGAGAGAGAGAGAGAGAAAGAGAGAGAGAGAGAGAGGGGGGAGAGAGAGAGAGAGAGAGAGAGAGAGAGAGAGAGAGAGAGAGAGAGAGAGATCACTTTGGGTTGTCTGTAAATTTGGCAGTATCGAGCATATCTTACCTTGGTACGTGGAAATAAATTTACCTTCAAATACATTTGCTAAAATTTTAGGTCTATTTCTCTTTTCAAATTGATAAAATAATATATAATTCATGAAAAACTTTGTTTGCAAAGAAATCTTCAATGCTTTGATTACTTTTGATTTTATATTTGAAAATTATTATTATTATAATTATTATTATTATTATTATTATTATTATTATTATTATTATTATTATTATTATTATTATTAAAGTCTCAAATTAGAAAAACTCATTTAATGATTCCTGTACATATGATTGTCAACTAAAACTATTGAATTTTTATAGGTAGTAGGTTGGCCAGGGCACCAGCCGCCCGTTAAGATACTACCACTAGAGAGTTATGGGGTTCTTTGACTGGCCAGACAGTACTACATTGGATCTTTCTCTCTGGTTACGGTTCTTTCCCTTTGCCTACACAGACACCGAATAGTCTGGCCTATTCTATACAGATTCTCCTCTGTCCTCATACACCTGACAACATTGAGATTACCAAACAATTCTTCTCCACCCAAGGGGTTAACTACTAAACTGTAATCGTTCAGTGACCACTTTCCTCTTGGTAAGGGTAGAAGAGGCTCTTTAGCTATGGTAAGCAGCTCTTCTAGGAGAAGGACACTCCAAAATCAAACCATTGTTCTCTAGTCTTGGGTAGTGCCATAGCCTCTGTACCTTGGTCTTCAACTGTCTTGGGTTAGAGTTCTCTTGCTTGAGAGTACACTCGGGCACACTGTTCTATCTAGTTTCTCTTCCTCTTGTTTTGTTAAAGTTTTTATAGTTTATATAGGAAATATTTATTTCAATGTTTTTGCTGTTCTTAGAATATTTTATTTTTCCTTGTTTCCTTTCCTCACTGGGCTATTTTCCCTGTTGGGGCCCCTGGGCTTATTGCATTCTGCTTTTCCAACTAGGGTTGTAGCTTAGCATTTAATAATAATAATAATAATAACCCAAGAAACATAGTATTATATTCTTCCAATATAGATCCCCCACAAAAAAAAATAAAAATAAAATCTAAAACTATTCTTCTATAAAATGGGTCTAGGACAATCACCCCCGTGGACAGTTACCCCCAAGGACAATTACCCCCTAGGACAATTACCCCCCTAGGACAGCTACCCCCCAGGACAACTCATTTTATAAATGGTTTAAATAATTGAAATAAAACTAATATAACATCATTTAAAATAATGTTAATGTATATACTGTAAA
>NC_090737.1:2057184-2062184 GCF_036898095.1 Palaemon carinicauda
AGGCCTTCTCCATCATTGGGCTCAACACTACACAGTATTCTAGAAGTTTTATTCCAGCTGTTACCGAGTTGTGGAATGGTCTTCCTTATCGGGTAGTTGAATCAGTAGAACTGCAAAATGTTCAAGGTTGGAGCAAATGTTTTTATGTTGACCAGGCTGACATGAGTCTATTTATAGTTTATATATGACATATCTGTTTTTGATGTTGTTAATAGTTTATATAGGATATATCTGTTTAGACGTTGTTACTGTTTTTAGAATGATATATTGTTAATTTATTCTCATCATTTATTTATTTCCTTATTCCCTTTCCTTACTGGGCTATTTTTCCCTGTTTGAGCCCTTGGGCTTATAGCATCTTCTTTTACAACTAGGGTTGTAGCTTGGCTAGTAATAATAATAATAATAATAATAATAATAATAATAATGGATTTTCAATTAAATACAACTATGCTTACTTACTGCAATTTCCCTTTCGAGAATCATGATAAATCAATTTCTCTCTAAAGATTTGATTTCATATATTGATTCCTCTCCGTTTTGAATATTATTTCCTGCCTTATCTCCAGTATCTTATTCTGATCTTTATTTTTTATTTATCTTTTATTATGAAAATACAATTACATTTCCTTAACATACATTTTTTTCTTTTATAAAGAAATATTCCTTATTGTGTGACAAAAAGCTACGGTTTATTAAATTTCTTATCCCCGATCTGAATATCAATCCTATGAAGCTGAATTGGAATACCTTAACATTTTCCTTATTCTAACAATCATATCATAGTCCTACCTTCTTAGAGTATACCATACCACATATTATGCTAGATCGCCAGCACCCCCCCCCCCCCTCCTATCTCTCTGTCTCTGCATCCCAGACCCTAAGAAGAATCCCAGACCCTAAGAAGAATCCCAGACCATCCAAGACTGGAAGATGCAAAATACACCGGAAGATGCATTAGCAACTCTCTGGTGGATATACGAGGTGCCTCACACTGAGGGACCTGGGGAACCCAAAAATAAAATAAGGCAATAAGGTAAGGCTCTCTCTCTCTCTCTCTCTCTCTCTCTCTCTCTCTCTCTCTCTCTCTCTCTCTCTCTCTCTCTCTCTCTCTCTCTCTATTACAATCACATATCTCCCAAGAAACAGTAAGTAAATCCTATTAAACTTCACAACTTTCACTTGAAACAAGATAATCACATGAATGTATTACCTGGTGTACACAGCTGAAGAATGTTGATAGGCCTTTACATTCTTGTGTTATTTACACATGGAATGTGGCTTAACATTGATACAAGATATTCATTGAATCAGATTCTGCTCCAATCTTTCCATGGATCACATTTAAAGTTTAAAGGCCGCTCATGAATGGCAGAGGCAAGGGACAGTGACATTGCCCTAGAGACTGACCATACATACACAAGATCAGTGACTTAGCCCCCTCTCCAACCAACTAGGACCAAGGAGGGCCAGGCAATGCCTGCTGATGACTCATCAGATTATTTAAAGAATTCATCAAAATATAAAGTATAATCATTATAGCCTAATAAACAGAAATATATTGCTTCGATGCTTCTGATGAAGTGATATCAACTGTTATATTAATGTTGTTACTGTTTTTAAGGTATTTCATTTCAATTGTTTATTATTTCTCACATCAGTTATTTATTTCCTTATTTCATTTCCTCACTGGGATATTTTTCCTTTTTTGTAGCTTTTGGGCTTATAGCATCTTGGTTTTCCAGCTAGGATTGTAGCTTAGCTAATAATAATAATAATAATAATAATAATAATAATAATAATAATAATAATAATAATAATAGATAGATAGATAGTAACCTAAACAACTGGCGATATCACTGCTGGAATTCCAGTAATCCTGGAAGCACTTCTCCTTTTGCAATTATGCAAAACGAATATCGGATTACGATTTCAAGCAGAGCGAGATACTATCGCGAAAGAACTGAGAATGTTCCTCGTTATGGACATCACTGAAGCAACATTACGAAAGACTCCGTTCAATATAGAGACTATTTCATGCTGTGACATAAACACGTAATTTATGCTGATGATACCAATCATTGCATTGGGTTTCTTGGCCATATATCAAGGTCAAACGTTTACGAGTTGTAATGACTTTGATGATAAAAGTTTTCAAATTTCAATTCCACATCGATCAGGAGAAAATTTGATTATGATTAAAGATTAGATATATAAGATACCTGATATTATTATTATTATTATTATTATTATTATTATTATTATTATTATTATTATTATTATTATTATCATTACTTGCTAAGCTACAACCCTAGTTGGAAAAGCAGTATGCTATAAGCCCAGGGGCCCCAACAGGGAAAATAGCCCAGTGAGGTAAGGAAACAAGGAAAAATAAAATATTTTAAGAAGAGTAACAACATTAAGATAAATATTTCCTATATAAATTATAAAAAACTTTAACAAAACAAGAGTAAGAAAAATCATATAGAATAGTGTGCCCGAGTGTACCTTCAAGTAAGAGAACTCTGACCCAAGCCAGTGGAAGACCATGGTACAGAGGTTATGGCACTACCCAAGACTAGAGAATAATGATTTAATTTTGGAGTGTTTTTCTCCTAGAAGAGCTGCTTGCCATAACTGATGAGTCTCTTCTACCCTTACCAAGAGGAAAGTAGGCACTGGACTATTACAGTGCAGTAGTTAATCCCTTGAGCGAAGAATTGTTTAGTAATCTCAGTGTTGTCAGGTGTATGAGGACAGAGGAGAATCTGTAAAGAATAGGCAAAGAGAAAGAACCGTAACCAGAGAGAAGGATCCAATGTAGTACTGTCTGGCCAGTCAAAGGACCCTATAACTCTCTGGCGGTAGTATTTCAACGGGTGGCTGGTGCCCTGGCCAACCTTCTACCTACTATATGTATGAAAATGATTAAAATGGGAGTATTGTGTATTATATTAAAGACAACAAAAAATAAATATCAAATTGGAATTACATAACGGAATTTGCCCATATATATGAAAATGATTGCCATGGGAGCATTGTGTGTTATATTAAAGATAACAACAAATAAATATCAAATGGTATTACACAACGGAATTTGCCCATATTTTTTATTATTTCACGTTGTAAATCAATTATATTCTAAAAGAAAAGAGGAAGAGAGCTATTTAATTTCCTTCCATTCCAATGTCAAACTTTATCTATCTCGACTTTCAAACTCTATTCCTCTGATCGCCAAAGTGATTTCCTTTGCATTCGAGGCTTTGACAGATCTAACAGCCTTTTTTCCTATATGTTTTTCTGCTGTCTGAGAGCAGGAATCTATTTCCTTTCGGTTGGGGATCTATCTTCTGTTTCCATTTCTGCTGTTGTCAGTTGGAACGAGTGTCTTCAGTTTCTGATCATTTTACCTATCGATTGTGTCAGGTGAGTTTCACATAAAATGTAACACGGCATCTGTGTTTGACAGCTTTGGCAATAGAAAAACAATGTTGAACGTATGTACATACACACACACACACACACACACACACACACACACATATATATATATATATATATATATATATATATATATATATATATATATATATATATATATTGCTTGAACCCCAGTAGTATTTTTTTTTTGTTTCCAGGAGTATTTATCTGAAGGAAAAGAAGCTATATGTACAGTATTACAGTACTTCTCTATTTTACCTTTGCTGACACACGCAAAGAAACATATACACACACACACACATATATATATATATATATATATATATATATATATATATATATATATATATATATATATATATATATATATATATATATATATATTTATATATATATATATATATATATATATATATATATATATATATATATATCATATAGACATCAAGATCAACATGGCACAAGAACTGTAACATTGAAATTACAGAAGGTAAATAACAAGACAAAAAAATAAAAAAAAACATTACTGTATATGACATAGCAGTCTCCCTGTATGTTACCCTACACTCGTTAACCTGATTCTATTTCAGGCTTTGACTCCACTGTGAATTAAACTGAAAAAAAAAATTAGCATTTTCCAATTTTCTGCCTCGGCTGTCGCTTAAATAGACATTTACGTTGTATAGTGACCCTATTTTCTAACCATTTTTCACCTGGGTTGAATATGAAGAAGGGACCATATTGAATGGTTCGGTGAAGAATTCCAAAAGTCTCAAAACAGGAGTTTGGGACCTCAAGGTTTTTAACTATTTAGCCTTATCTGAGTATTATTATTATTATTATTATTATTATTATTATTATTATTATTATTATTATTATTATTATTATTATTATTACCAATTGCTAGGCGACAACCCTAGTTGGAAAAGCAAGTTGCTATAAGCCCAAGGACTCCAAAGGGGAAAAAAGTAATGAACAATTAGAAAAAAAATATTTTTAAAACATTAACAACATTAAAATAAAACAGGTATTTCAGAATATAGAATATATAAAAAAAAGACTTATGTCAGCCTGTTCAACATAAAAAAAAAATCTGAGTACAAAGGTTTAAAGGTTAACTTAAACATATATATACACGTGCTCCTATGCCTATGCCTACACCTTCTCCTTCACATACATATACATCTACACATTCTTCTAAACTACATGTATACATACACGTACACTAATAGCTATGAATGGAAGAGGCAAGGGACAGTTACAATGCCCTAGAGACTGACCATATATTATTTCTATTATTATCATTATTACTTGCTAGGCTACAACACTAGTTGAAAAAGCAGGATGCTATAAGCCCATGGGCTCCAACAGGGAAAATAGCCCAGTGAGGAGAGGAAACAATTGAAAAATAAAATATTTCAAGAATAGTAACAACATTAAAATATATTTCTCCTATATAAACTATAAAAACTTTAACAAAACAAGAGGAAGAGAAAAACAAATAGAATAGTATGCCCTAGTGCAAACTCAAGCAAGAGAACTCCAACCCAAGACAGTGG
>NC_090737.1:2067184-2069684 GCF_036898095.1 Palaemon carinicauda
ATTACATCAGTTTGTCTTTCTCATTGTAAAGATGAATGAAAATATATAATTACCTGGAATTATCATTCATTGTGGTATTTTCACAGAACTTTTTATTGTTTCTTATAAAATAAAAAAGCAACATTCTGCCCTAGAGAGTCCTAAGCTACCACTGATATATCTACAAATCCAAATTTAAAAGCTCTCATTTGACCCTTGACATATTCAGAAATTATCCAAATTGAAAATCTCTGATTTGACCCCTGACATACTCAGATAATATACTAAGATTTTCAAATATTCATGGAGCTTTTTCACGCCTACCCTCATATTGTACATTTACTGTACGTAATTGTACGTTCCAAAACTTAGCTCAGTTTTATTGTTTTTATAAATATATGGTCTATAATCGGTTTCACTTTACCAGTATGTCCTTAGTCTTACAGGTAAACTATAGCTTATCTTGATTGAAACATTTTAATGGCTTGCTCAAATCTCGTTCGAGGTAGCTGGTAGTAGGTTTAAAGGTTACTCATGAATGGCAGAGAGAATAGACAGTGACAATGTCCTAGCAGGACAATGTCCTATAGACTGACTATACATACATAAGATCAGCGCCTAACACTTCTCTCTTCGTAAGCTAAACCCAAGGAGGACCAGACATAGATGCTGTGATAACCTTTGTCTCGCAGTTTGATTAGTGTCGTAAAGCATTAAATTTGAGTGTGGAAGATTTCTATTTTCGTCTGTATTCGAGAATTATGTCTTCCGACGTTTTTTATTATATCCTTTAAATTTTAGGAGCTAAAGCTACTACTACTACTACTACTACTACTACTACTACTACTACTACTACTACTACTACTACTACTTTTAATAATAATAATAATAATAATAATAATAACATTCATAGGCCCTTAAGGTACTTAAATTTGTTTTGTACCTTTTTTCCTTCATTATTGTTATCAAGGTAGACGATTATTTAACACACTCTCTCTCTCTCTCTCTCTCTCTCTCTCTCTCTCTCTCTCTCTCTCTCTCTCTCTCTCTCTCTCTCTGCCAGTAGATGTGTAGTGAACAGTAACATGGTAAACCAATTCAAGAATAAGCTAGACAAGACCAAACTCACTAAAAAAACTAATTCGCTTTACCCAAGAATAAGTGAAAGATTTGTTTTAATGTTATTATTATTGTTAAATTTCTCTTGTAGTTTTTCTTTATTTCCTTTCCTCACTGGGCTATTTACCCTGTTAGAGCAAATGGGCTTAATGCATCCTGCTTTTCCAACTAGGGTTGTAGCTGAGCAAGTAGTAATATAAATGAATGGAGTCCTAGCGGATGGACCAAAACGTCTACGAGACATTCAAAATCATTGTAACTCTCTCTCTCTCTCTCTCTCTCTCTCTCTCTCTCTCTCTCTCTCTCTCTTATAAACTCCATGGCAAATTTACACCAGTTCAAAGGAAGGGGGAACATGATTTGGGGGAACATGATTTCTTAGGACCAAAACGTAAAAGAATGAAGACTGCAACAAAGTACAATAGATCAACATGTTTGTTGTGACCAAACCAGCACATCATTAATTATGACAAAGTGAAAAGGGGGAGAAAGAGAAAAGAAAATTGCAGTGTAATCAAGAGACGAAGTGATTTGAGCTGTAAACTAGAAGCTTTTCGTTAAGTTTCTCTCTGAAGTTTGTCAATAGAGATGAGAGAAATTTGATGTTATTATCGTACCCTCTTCTTGAATGCTTTTCATACACAAAATACTTGGTTATCTTAATTTGAATATTACGAGTTAGAAGTGAAATACTGTTTTCATGATATTAAAACCTTACCTTGTTCTAAGTGTTTTATTGACAATTATTGACACAAAACTTATTCCTTTTATTTATGATGTAAATTCATATATATTCTGGTACGATTGGATGAATGAGATGAAAGCTGGTGAATAGAATTTTATGGTACATATACAGTCAGAAAAGGTTAAAGAAACCGGAGGTCCAGAGGAGAAGTGGAATCAGAAAATTTAATAAGAAGATTTGAATGAAACACGAACCTTGAAAAAGTATTATAATTTAGAAAAATTTTGAAGTAGAGGGGCTCGACTTTGACCTTGATCTTTGACCTCGACATGTATTAATAGGCGTGGATTTTCATACACATATGGCCCTCAAGTAATCTACTCTATGAAAAATTTGAAGAATTGCAACCAATAGATATATTTTTTTCTGACTCAGTTCTATACTTGTTATATTTCATACGCTTTTCTTTGCCTCCTCGTATTCTTTGAAGTTTTTTATTTCTCTCTCTCCTCTTTCAATTTGACATTTCTTTTGCAAGAGTTATTCTAAAAGACTTTGCTCACCTTACCGTGTCACTGCGTCGCTTATCCATTATTCTGTGGTTTTCTATTATATTTGTTCGTTTGGTGAAACCTATCCAGATGACCCAGTGCTTTTTCTTCGTTTCATATGTCATTGTTTACCTTTTAGCAGGGAGGTTGGCCACACTCTTTCTCC
>NC_090737.1:2074684-2092184 GCF_036898095.1 Palaemon carinicauda
AGCTAAAGTCTGGATGTTTCGCTGATTAGGATTATTTTTCCAGCCTCGTGAGCGTCAGAGCGATGAAAAAATCCTTTTTTTTTTTTTTTCATTTCTGATTCTGGGGCATTTTTAGAAATCGTAGAGATGAATAATTTTTGGCGATTTTTGCGTAGAAATATTTTCTTTCATTTTTTCCAATTACACAGCATTCATGAATTACTGATCTTGTTTAGAGTGAAGGTAAAATGAAAAAAAAAATTAATGTAGCTTTTCGAATTTATATATGAAAAAAAAAGATTTGCTTTTAGTATAGAATTCCGTTAGTCTAAGGAATTTATGTGTAGATAATTTTTGATATTTCGATAAAATATAGAAGGATCACCAAGAGAAGTAATATTCAAGTGTAGTTTAACCATATGTATTTCATAAATGTGAGTGCTGGAAAAAAAGAGAGGTTATATATATCTAACAGAAAATAAGGTTAAAAAGAAGTTTATATTAGAGTTTAAACATATAAATTACCAAATGTAAAACCAATAATTGTTATTTTTGTCAGGATATTACAACATAAATGTTCATAATTGTTTGTCATAATACAGTAACACAGATATTTATTATTGTTTGTCAGGATACTGTAACATAAATATTCAATATTGTTTGTCAGAATACTTTAAAACATATATTTATTATTGTTTGTCAGGATACTATAACATAAATATTCAAAATTGTTTTTCAAAAATATTTAACATAAATACTCAATATTGTTTGTCAGAATAGTGTAATAAATATTCATCACTGAGGTACCACGATGTAATACCAAACAAAATTTAAATCTTTTAATATGAAACGAATAAAAAAAAATATGTTATATCAATAAGGATATTCTTCCCTGTGTCAAAGATAGATTAAAAAAAAAGGTTACTGCTACAGAAATATCAATTGAAAATTGGCTTACAAAGTCAATTACATTCTTCCCATGCCTTATTTACTATCAGTGTTAGACAACAGCCTGGGTCTTCCAGCTCCTCTAGTGCCTTGTGGAGCCCAGCTGAACGTTTGGTGAACTAATCTCTCTTGGGGAGTGTGAAGAGCATGCCCAAACCATCTCCATCTGCCCCTCACCATGATCTCATGAACATATGGCTCTAGAGTAACCTCCCTACCCAAAAATAACATGAATTAAGAAAAAAAAAAATCTTATAAAATATTCTCACTGGATCATTTTTTATTAAGCGTTGGAGGTCTGTCTTCGGAAAAGCGTATTTTAGTGTTTTCAAAAATTTGAACAAGTCAAAGCAAAATTCTTCATTTTTATAAGAGATTTACAGTAGCTACTTATGTAATATTATGACAACAACAAACGGGCAGATATCCACATAACTAGACGTTCCCTGTATTATTATTATTATTATTATTATTATTATTATTATTATTATTATTATTATTATTATTATTATTATTATTATTTACTAAGAGTGGGGCTGAGACAGGGATGTGTGATGTCGCCGTGGTTGTTTAACTTGTATGTTGATGGAGTGGTGAGAGAGGTGAATGCTCGAGTGCTTGGACGAGGATTAAAACTGGTAGGCGAGAATGACCATGAATGGGAGGTAAATCAGTTGTTGTTTGCGGATGATACTGTACTGGTAGCAGACACAGAAGAGAAGCTTGACCGACTAGTGACAGAATTTGGAAGGGTGTGTGAGAGAAGGAAGTTGAGAGTTAATGTGGGTAAGAGTAAGGTTATGAGATGTACGAGAAGGGAAGGTGGTGCAAGGTTGAATGTCATGTTGAATGGAGAGTTACTTGAGGAGGTGGATCAGTTTAAGTACTTGGGGTCTATTGTTGCAGCAAATGGTGGAGTGGAAGCAGATGTACGTCAGAGAGTGAATGAAGGTTGCAAAGTGTTGGGGGCAGTTAAGGGAGTAGTAAAAAATAGAGGGTTGGGCATGAATGTAAAGAGAGTTCTATATGAGAAAGTGATTGTACCAACTGTGATGTATGGATCGGAGTCGTGGGGAATGAAAGTGATGGAGAGACAGAAATTGAATGTGTTTGAGATGAAGTGTCTTAGGAGTATGGCTGGTGTATCTCGAGTAGATAGGGTTAGGAACGAAGTGGTGAGGGAGAGAACGGGTGTAAGAAATGAGTTAGCGGCTAGAGTGGATATGAATGTGTTGAGGTGGTTTGGCCATGTTGAGAGAATGGAAAATGGTTGTCTGCTAAAGAAGGTGATGAATACAAGAGTTGATGGGAGAAGTACAAGAGGAAGGCCAAGGTTTGGGTGGATGGATGGTGTGAAGAAAGCTCTGGGTGATAGGAGGATAGATGTGAGAGAGGCAAGAGAGCGTGCTAGAAATAGGAATGAATGGCGAGCGATTGTGACGCAGTTCCAGTAGGCCCTGCTGCTTCCTCCGGGGCCTTAGATGACCGCGGAGGTAGCAGCAGTAGGGGAGTCAGCATTATGAAGCTTCATCTGTGGTGGAAATGTGGGAGGTTGGGCTGTGGCACCCTAGCAGTACCAGCTGAACTCGGTTGGGTCCCTGATTAGGCTGAAGGAACATAGAGAGTAGAGGTCCCCTTTTTGTTTTGTTTCATTGTTGGTGTCGGCTACCCCCCAAAATTGGGGGGAAGTGCCTTGGTATATAGATAGATAGACTAAGCTACAACCCTAGTTGAAAAAGCAGGATGCTATAAGCCCAGGGGCTCTAACAGGAAAAATTCTTAGTGAGGAAAGTGAACGAAGAAAAATGAAATATTTTAAGAAGAGCAACAACAATAAAATAAATATCTCCTATATAAACTATAAGAACTTTAACAAAACAAGAGGAAGAGAACTAGCATAGAATAGTGTGCCCGATTGTACATTTCAAATATTGACTTTAATAAAATATCAAAATGTATTTCCCTGTTCCCTTTATTTATTTAATCTTTTTCCTTACCGTTATTTGCTTTTCTATTTGCCTTTCTGAATGTCAAATTATAAATAACAATAAAATTACAGTTTTCTTGGGCGAAAACATGCTAAAAGGTTTATTCTGTTATGTTCCATTTCACTGTGCTGGCTTTCATTCTTTTCGTTTCTGTTTTTGGGACTCAGTTCCTCTAATGCAATGAAGGTAAGTTGATTTTAAGGGGGATCTACACGGTTGAACGGTTTTGTCGAACGCCGACGCACAAGTGTTTGAGGTGATGTTCGAACACGTTTGTCGAACGGTTTGAAGAAAGTCGGTTCTTGCCTGACTTATGTGGCGGGTGGAGGTTTATTACCCACAAACCCTATGTATTTGTTGCTGACTCCACATGTTCGAACCGTTTGATAAGCAGGATCGACAACCGGGTTCGACGAACCGTTCAAACGAGTAAACCTCGCTTCAGAAATTCACTTAGATCAGTGTTTACCAGTATGACTTTTCTATTGGCTCTACATTTTATCAAGCTAATATATATCCCTAAACATTTAATGTTGATAATTAAAGGAACAGGATTCATTAATTGTTTTTTTTCTAAAATTACCCAAATTTACCCAAACGTAACAAGAACTGAAAAAACCCTCCTGTAAAATAACTTTCCTATTGGATCTATATTTTATTAATCTATATCTCTAAACATTTCATGTTGATAATTAAAGGGACAGGATTCTTTAATGTATTTTACTAAAATTACCCCAAAATTACCTAAAATTAACAAGAAGTAACTGAAAAAAAACCCTACCAGTAAAATAGCTCAATTTTATTGGCAGAGAAATTACCCAAAAATTACACAAAAGTAACAATAAGTAACTGAAAAACCTTTACATATATAACAAATTTTTTTGGGCAGAAAAAGTACCCAAAAATTAACAAGAAGAAACTGAAAAAAATCTTACACGTAGAATAACTCAATTTTATTGGCAAAAATATACCAAAAAATTAACGAGAATCAACTCGAAAAAACCTTCCCTCGAGGATTGCATTTTATAGTCAGAAAAAAAAAAATGATTAAATCGAAAAGTGGTAAATATTTTTTTTTTTTTTTCTAATCTCGATGCTGCATTCCTAATGATAAAAGCGTAAAAAAGGTTAAATTATTCAGTAGCCACATTCATTATCGACGAAGTCAGGTACACAAGAGAGACAAGTTTTTCTATCATTTACTTTTTGTCTTTCGTTGAATTTGACGAGAACCTTTTTAGTTTCATAAAATAACATATTGATTGATTTATATATTTCACAAATATATGAAGTTTTTATCTACAAAATAAAAACACTAAATAAAGGGGTTTGATATTTAAAAACTGTGTCAAATTTCTATCCATAAAATATAAACACTATACAAAAGGGTTTGATATTTAAAAACTGTGTCAACTTTCTATCCATAAGATATAAACACTAAACAAAGGGGTTTGATATTTAAAAACTGTGTCAAATATCTATCCATAAAATATAAACACCAAACAAGGGAGTTTGATATTTAAAAACTGTGTTAAATATCTATCCATAAAATATAAACACTATACAAAAGGGTTTGGTATTTAAAAACTGTGTCAACTTTCTATCCATAAAATATAAACACTAAACAAAGGGGTTTGATATTTAAAAACTGTGTCAAATATCTATCCACAAAATATAAACACCAAACAAAGGAGTTTGATATTTAAAAACTGTGTTAAATATCTATCCACAAAATATAAACACCAAACAAAGGAGTTTGATATTCAAAAACAGTGTCATATATCTATCCACAAAATATAAACACTAAACAAAGGGTTTGATATTTAAAAACTGTGTCAAATTTTTATCCACAAAATATAAACACTATACCAAGGGTTTTGATATTTAAAAACTGTGTCAAATTTTTATCCACAAAATATAAACAATATACCAAGGGGATTGATATTTAAAAACTGTGTCAAATTTCTATCCACAAAATATAAACACCAAACAAAGGAGTTTGATATTTAAAAACTGTGTCAAATATCTATCCACAAAAAATAAACACTAAACAAAGGGGTTTGATATTTAAAAACTGTCAAATTTTTATCCACAAAATATAAACACTATACCAAGCGGTTTGATATTTAAAAACTGTGTCAAATTTGTATCCACAAAATATAAACACTAAACAACGGCTTTGATAGCCTATTTGAAAAGTGCCTGTCTAACGATCTGCTGGACTGTAGTTCAAGACCAGCACAAGCTCGATAATTTCTTATAGTGTCTGCAAACTCACCATTCTTGTGAGCTAATGATGGCTCATTGTCGGGTGCCTATAGATCTACTTGCAGAGTCATCAATAGCCATTACCTGGCCCTCCTTGGTCTTAGCTTGGGTGGAGAGGGACCTTGGGCGCTAATCATATAAGTAAATGGTCAATCTATAGGGCATTGTACTGCTAGGGTATTCTCACTGTCCCTTGCATCTGGAAGTTCATGTTTATTCATTCTATCTCCAAAATGTATTTCTTACTTTTGAGATGTATTCTACCGTGGTCTGACTTTTGCGCGCAAGACAAATGAGCGCCGACAGTTGAGCGCCGACAATTGCGCGCGAGACAAATGTGCGCACTAACATTTGAGCGCCGACAATTGTGCACACGAAATTTTAGAACAAAAGACAAACACGCACACACATACACGTTCTGTGTAACTATTTATTATCTGTATCTATCTATCTATCTAAATATCTATCTATGTCCCTCGATAACTGTTGTTCGGTTAGTAAAAAAAAATATTTACTTTGTAAAACTGGTTTTCAAAAAATGTGATGTTATCGGTGTTTATTATCGTTAAAATTCCTTAAAATCTCTTGTTTACATCGTTAACTTGTCCGGTTACTATCGTTAACTTTCCTTTTGTGTGCGTACCATTTGGTTATTAGTATATCTTTAAAAAAATTTTCCGTTGGAAATTTTAACAAAACTTTCTAAAAGAGAAATACCTTTGATTTATTTTAGTTCAAAGTACCCTCGGTATAGAGAAGATAACATCATCCAAAGGAAAAGATGATATATTGCACGAAGGCTACTGTTACAGACTTGACAGAGTGATGAAATAAAATAAGCACTGGATGGGAAATGGAACGTTCAAAATAGCTCCTCAGCTATTCTATCATAGACATTTTAAGAATAGAACAAAATCACACCTCAACCAAATTTATCAGAATAAACTGGGTGGCATGAACCTGTAAAACACAAAAAATATGAACGAGTAAACAATGATATAATTAAAATTGTTAATGAGTATTCTTCAAGAGAGCCATTAGATTATAATCTAATGGCTCTCTTGAAGAACGCAGATAATTATCTGCGTTCCATATTATATAATCTTTCCCTACAAAAGTAGTTATATTCTATTTACAAATTGTTTTTATATCAAATAAAGAATAAGATTGTTTCTTCTTCCTTTATATCCAAACGCTTGTAACAGTGAGTACTAAATGTCTATAATGTCAATGCAAAAAACATAAGGAGAGGATTAAATTTTCAAATTAGGGCGCTCAAATGTCAGCGCCCAAATGTCGGCGCTCAAATGTTAGTGCGCGCATTTGTCTTGCGCTCAATTGTCGGCGCTCAACTGTCGGCGCTCATTTGTCTTGCGCTCAAAAGTTGGTGCACCGTATTCTACCATTCAATTAAGAATATTTTTTCCCATTAAGGTAAATAGATTTTCCTTCCCCGAAAGTAATTACTAAAAGTAAAAGAAATTAGAATTAATTAAATCTATTCCTTTTTTGTTGTTGCCCTACAAAGTAGGGAAGTATCTATGGCATTAAATTTACATAATGGGGCAAACGACCTTCCCTTAAGTACTGAGAGAGAGAGAGAGAGAGAGAGAGAGAGAGAGAGAGAGAGAGAGAGAGAGAGATAGGGGGTTCTAAGCAAGTCTTCATTATACTGTTGTTATCCCTTATAATACATATATATATATATATATATATATATATATATATATATATATATATATATATATATATATATATGTATGTATATATATACATATATATACATATATATATACATATATATATATATATATATATATATATATATATATATATATATATATATATATATATATATATATATATATATGTATATATATATATATATATATATATATATATATATATATATATATATATATATATATATATATATATGTCTTAGCTATGCCAAGCCTGTATATCTATTAATAAATAAGAAAATTCCAAGCCTTATTAATCAGAAACTACACTGCAATTATCTAGTACAATTACATTAACATACATTAGAAGAAAGTAATAACGGGAAAAGTCTATTAGATGAAAACTGAACGACAAAATATTGTGTAAACATCGGGTTTTTTCACATATGTAACTTAACTAGAACTGTATGAGACTATTGTTGTTTATAAAAAGTTTACATAATGAAAAAATGATGCTTAAATTTAAGGTGATTTTTTTCTGATTAAAATCAAATCACTGTTCTTTATTCTCGGGTAGTTCCTTAGCCTCTGTACCATGGTCTTCCACTGTCTTGGGGTAGAGTTTTCTTGCTTGAGGGTACACTCCGGCACGCTATTCTATCTCTTTCCCCCTTTTTTATACTTTATATAAGAATTTTTTTTTTTAATGTTGTTTATGTTCTTAAAATTTTGTATTTCAGTTGTTTATTATTTCTCTTGTAGATTGTGTATTTATTTATTTCCATTCCTCACTGGGCTATTTTCCCTGTTGGAGGCCTCGAGCTTATAGCATCCTGCTTTCCCAATTAGGGTTGTAGCTTAGGAAGTAATAATAACAATAATAATAATAATAATAAAAATAATAATAATATTAGTAATGATAATAATGATAATGATAATATTAATAATAATAATAATGATAATAGTAATAATAATAATAATAATAATAATAATAATAATAATAATAATAATAATAATGATAATAATAATAATAATAATAATTTCAGAAATATTGAACCCATTTGACGCTTTAACCAGAAATAAAACTTACATTCCACACCAATATTGAATACAGATTACAGAAATATTGTTGCAATGTTGTTTCTTATTTTTATCTCAGTTCTACATAATGAAGGAGAGTGCTTTTATGATTAAAAAGGGAGAAATACTGAACATATTTGAGGATATATTCTTAAATATCCTTTTGCATCTAGGCCAAAATGAAATATACATTTAAAAAAATGTTACTTTATTAAATCTTATTTTCCTCTCCGGAAGTGCATTTTAGTATATTATAATCCATAATTTCACTATAGAGGATATATGAAAATAAAATACCTTCATAATCGCCTTATAAGCTAACAGCACTACAACTATATTTAGGTATATTATTTACCATAATTTCATAAAAGAGGAAATATGCAAATATATAATCGCCTTGTAAGCTGAGATAAACTTCTTACTTTCAATAGTAATGATATTATAAGAAGGACTTATACACGATTGAATTACTTCAGCTGTACAAATCCTGCATTTAATGTTTTAAAAGAATGTATATTTTCTTTTCTATTTTCCCCCATGACCTTCAGAGGTTAGAGAAAGGTCACTGCGCTTGTTCACGGTCATAGAAATTGGTTTTGTTTACATACGATGGAACACTCAAATCCAGTGTCTCAATCAAAGCTAAGATCGAGAAAGGTCAGAAAGATGACTTCTGATGCCTTAGCATTTCAGTGTCCCTATTATTTTGAATCTTTACTCATATGATACTTACTTTTTTAAGAGAGAGAGAGAGAGAGAGAGAGAGAGAGAGAGAGAGAGAGAGAGAGAGAGAGAGAGAGAGAGAGAGAGAGGAGAGAGAAAAAATAATTCGCTGAGAAGCTATTAATTTTTCATTTTATTTATGAAACATAAATGAAAACTGTAAGCACTAATATACGGAGAGAGAGAGAGAGAGAGAGAGAGAGAGAGAGAGAGAGAGAGAGAGAGAGAGAGAGAGAGAGAGAGAGAGAGGGAGAGAAAAAAAAATAATTCGCTGAGAAGCTATTAATTTTTCATTCTATTTATGAAACATCAATGAAAACTGTAAGCACTAATATACGGAGAGAGAGAGAGAGAGAGAGAGAGAGAGAGAGAGAGAGAGAGAGAGAGAGAGAGAGAGAGAGAAAGAAAAATAATTCGCTGTTAAGCTATTAATTTTTCAATCTATTTATGAAACATATATGAAAACTGTAAGCACTAATATACGGAGAGAGAGAGAGAGAGAGAGAGAGAGAGAGAGAGAGAGAGAGAGAGAGAGAGAGAGAGAGAGAGAGAGAGAGAGAGACAGAGAGAGAGAGAGAGGGGGGGGGGTTACTGTTTGATTCACCCCTTTAAAGCAACTGCTCCCAAGGTTTGCAGATAATGAAAAATGTAAGACCTTCAAATTATTTATATTGATAAAAAAGAAAAAAAGAAAATACATTTCTATTTCTTAACTATACAGAAGTTTTCTATTATCATAAACAGCAGATATTCATTTTGAAATACGGCTGAGAACAGTATATATTTTGACGGAGAATTTTCTATTAAAATTAAATTTTTTTAACAGTGTAACCAAGTCAAAATTAGAATGTTGAACCAGGAAATTGAAAAATCCTAACCTAGGAATCCTCTGAAAAAATGTTGACATCTGGCACTGGCAATTGACCCTTTTGGAGGTCTACATCCGGCAAAATCAGAAACGAGGTCGTTAGGTTGAGGAGATAGGGAGCAATGGCCCAGTAAATGAACAATTTTCGCAGATAGTAACAGGGCTCTTCACTGAAAAACATTTTGTCTTTTGTGGATTCCTACTTTTCTTATTATTATTATTATTATTATTATTATTATTATTATTATTATTATTATTATTATTATTATCCTTCTATGGATTTTATTATTATTATTATTATTATTATTATTATTATTATTATTATTATTATTATTATCTTTCTATGGATTTTATTATTATTATTATTATTATTATTATTATTATTATTATTATTATTATTATTATTATTATTATTATTATTATATTTCTATGGATTTTATTATTATTATTATTATTATTATTATTATTATTATTATTATTATTGTTTGATTTTTATAATAATAATAATAATAATAATAATAATAATAATAATTATTATTATTATTATTGTTATTATTATTATTATTATTATTATTATTATTATTATTATTATTATTATTATTATTATTATTATTATTATTATCATTATCATCATTACTATTTATAAAAATCTTAAATGTATGGCATACATCTTCAATTATTACTTTTGTGCTTCATATTTACAAACATTTTGTAGGAGAATACACTTCAGTTTCATTGCAATTACAAAATTCTTAGAACTGATGATGATATTACCTCAGAGACCATAACGCAAATTGAGGTCAATTTCTTTAAACGAATTTTCAACACTTAGGCCTCTAGACGTCGCCAGGGTGTCGCAATTGGGGCCTCCTAGAATTGGTACACAGATAGTGTTAAAATTCTTGTTTTTACATTTTTTCATGAATTAAATTTATTTGTCTTTTATTAGAATTTGTTTCGTTTTTTAATATTTTTTTTTCTTTGGATTTACAAACGGTTTCATTCTTATTAAATAGAATATAATTGTTTTTTATCAGAAGTTTTTTTAGTTTTTTATCATTTTTGGTCAGGATATTTTTAGTCAAAAATTTCAAATAGTTTGATCCTTATGAATAAAATACAATTTTTTTTCTTTTATCAGAAGTTTTTTCGTTTTTAATAATTTTTTCAGGACATTTTTAATCAGAAATTTCAAATAGTTTTATCCTTAAAAGTAAAATATATTGTTTTTATTTTTTATCAGAAGTTATTTGTTTATGATAATATTTGTTCACGATATTTTTGTTCAGATTTCAAACCGTATAATCCTTACAAATAAAATTCATATATATATATATATATATATATATATATATATATATATATATATATATATATATATATATATATATATATATACAGTGTATATATATGTATATATATATATATATATATATATATATATATATATATATATATATGTATGTATGTATATATATTTCGTTTTTATCATAATTTTTTCGTTTTTGGTAGTTTTTCCAGACTTTTAAATAATTTTTTTTACTTCCTAATGTCGTTTTTGTTTTCCTTTTTAAATATCCTTTATCAAATATCCTTTAGAAATTGCTGTTGAAGAATATAGTTATCATCAACATGTAAAGTATAAGTTAAATCATTCTCGTTTTATTATATATAAATAAACAGGAAATCACCTCACAAGGATGGTGAGGTTGTAGCGACCAAAGGAACTAGCGAGTTTGAATGGAATTTTAACCCCACTGTGGAGATCATCAGGCAGGGACGTTACCAATAGACCATTAGGGAGGGAGGCCAATGTGGTAACGTCCCTGTCTGGTAAGTGGGGTTCTTTGTTCGCTGCAACACCACCGTCCTTGTAAGCTGAGGATAGTGTGTTTAGGAGAGCCTATAACTCTATCTGCTGAGTCATCAGCAGCCATTACCTGACCCTCCTTGGTCCTAGCATGGATGGAGAGGGCGCTGATCATATGTAAATATATGGTCAGTCTCTAGGGCATTGTCCTGCTCGATAGGGCAATGTCACTCTCCCTTGCCTCTGCCATTCATGAGCGGAATTTAAACACGTAAAGCCGCAAGTATGGAATTCTGAACTAGTGCACTAGTACAATTTTTTTTTTTTTTTTTTTTTTTTTTTTTTTTTTTTTTTTTTTTTTTTTTTTTTTTAAGGTTTGCAATTATGACTACTGGTTATGTAAATTCAACTGACTGTTTGTACAACTCTATTGTTCTTGCCATTGATATATTCACTGCATCTGGATATTCTCCCAGTCAGCATTGTTCTCCTGTACTGCCATTTTTACAAATGTGTAAGGTTCCTAATTTTGCAACTAAAGATTATCAAAAGTCATTTTCCTCGTGCTAGGTAGATTGGTAATAATAATAATAATAATAATAATAATAATAATAATAATAATAATAATAATAATAATAATAATAATAATAATAATAATAAAGATAATAATAGTAATAATAATAACATAACTGACATAAGAGAAGACGGAATAACAAACAATAAGACAATCCCTGTCATTTGCCAATTCCCGATAAGCATTTTCAATTAAAGGCCTTATGGATTCCTTCAAAATCCTTCCTTCTCGTGAGAGTTATTGTAGTTCAATCGTAGGATTCTGGACAATAGGAATCCTAGAAGCTATTACTATTCATGACTGATATTATTTTGCATAAGCTATGTATGTTATGTCCTTATTTGCATTTCAGTGATTCCATTACTAGGATCTTTCCTGATGGGCTGTCAGATATTCAAAGCTAGTGGAAACTTGAATCCAGAAAATGTACTTTAGAATACTTTGGAGCTTATGATATACATCTGTCCATTGGAGTTTATAGCGTGAATGTTTTAACGACAAACTAAATTTATTGATTTGAAGTTTTCTGGCATCCTGACAGCGGAGGTCATTGAGCCGAGAAGAAAAAAATGAAATAATTAAGCTTCGACAGTCATACGAGGAAGACTTGAAGAATATACATACATACCTATACCAAGGCACTTCCCCTGATTCTTGGGGAGTAGCCGATATCAAACAAATGAAAAAAAAAATGGGACCTTTCCTCTATACGCTCCTCCCAGCCTGACGAAGGAGTCAATCGAGTTCGGCTGGTACTGCTAGGGTTTTTAAATAGTAGGATTAAATTTTTTTTAGTGAAACAAAGATCATCAACATCCCCTCCTGCGCCTATTGGCGCAAAGGGCCTCGGTTAGATTTCTCCAGTCGTCTCTTTCTTGAGCTTTTAACTTAATAATTCTCCATTCATCATCTCCTTCTTAGCGCTCCATAGTCCTCAGCCATGTAGGTCTGGCTCTCCCAAACAAATATAGAAAAGAAAAAAAAATAAGTATTAAACCTGATGTGGAGGAAAAGACAGAACAGTATAAGAATATAATCTTTGGAGGCGCCGTTGCAAAGGTTATAACTACTCGGTCTCTCTCCATTCCTCTGGTAGGGGGAGAGAAAGTAGTCATACCCTAGTGAGAGGGGTTACCCCAAGAGGTTTACTCGGAAACCACAACTGCTGTGCTGTAGTTAGGAAAATGGGAGTGGGTGGGAACCGTTGAATTTGTGTATGTGTGTGCGTCTGTGTGCATATCTACCTGAAGATCTAGCCGTCCTCGTTTATCTTTAAAATCAATATTATAAAACTTATAAAAGCCTCATAATTAAACCAAATTCAAATACTTAGAAAAATCTTTAATCTTATTTATTTTTTCTTTCCGATCGAAGAGCAGTTTGGAACATCCAATGAGAAAGAAACCGGAAAAGAAAAGTTTTTCAAAAAGGTTAAATGAAGCCATTATGCCTTAATTACCCTATCATAGGCAAGGAAGCGAGGGTCGTAAAAGAGTAGTTGATTGCATCCGGGGTCTCATGTCTGAAAAGGAATTTCTTATGTGAGGATTTTATTTTTCCAATGGATATGCGATTTACGATTTGACTTCGTTATACCTTTGGATTACTGACTTTTTTTCTGTCCTGGATATCAGTGCTACATAGTTTCTTCAAATGACTTTTAAAGTTTGCTAATGAATGGCAAAGGTAAAGGACAGTGACAACGCCCTAGAAAAAGACATTTTTTTCCAGAGGATATGTAATTTACGATTTGAATTCGATATAGCTTTGGATTACTGACTTTTTTTAGTCCTGTAAATAGTGCTACATACTTTATTTAAAGGTTTTTAAAGGTATATCATGAATAGCAGAGACAAGGGACAGTAGAGAATGCCGTAGCAGGATAATGTCCTGGAGACTGACCATAACAAAAGTCACTCATGAATGGCAGAGGCAAGGGTCACTGACAATGCCGTAGACTCCCAAGCCTCCTCTCCTCCTAAGCTAGGGCCAGGGAGGGACAGGCAATGGCTGCTGATGACTCAGCTGGTACAGTAGATCTATAGCTTTCCAACTCTGGTTGTAACTTATCAAGTAATAATAATAATAATAATAATAATAATAATAATGATAATAATAATAATAATAATAAGTGAACGTTTACACAAGGGTAATAACCGAATTTTTCTCTAGTCATCCTTGTTACAGAACTCCTGAACGCCTATTTGCATACTATTATGCAACGAAATATCTTGCTAAAATATTTGGAAACATTTATGACTTTACCCAGGAGAAATCTAATTTAAGAGAAAACTTTAACTGAGGATATTATTTTGGATTACTTATCTTCACAAAATACAATATGACTATTGCACTTCTAAATAACCAAAATAAATCTGATTCAAATGAACTGAAACTAAGGCCATTATTTTGAATTAATTTTCTTCACTGTATATGATATGATTATTATGGAAGTAAGACGAGAAACTGTCTGACTGAATTTTTAATTAAATTGTGTAGCAAACAATAATTTCCAATCTTAAAAAAAAAAAAAAAAAAAAAAAAAAAAAAAAAACCTAAGTCCAAGGCAGAACTATAATTGCGATTAACATTTCCTTAGTTTTTTTTTTCCCCCATTGGCAAAAAAAAAGATAAATAAATATAAACTCTAATCGGAAATTCTCCGTAGAAATAAACTACTTATCCGTATTTCAGTAAGGTACAGTCGACCTTAATTTGTACCCAACTTTGTTATCTTTTGCGGCTTGGTGATCTCAATATCACTCCTTTACGTCAATATATCCGTTTTTAAAACTGTAAACGCCTGGAAACATTTATTCCAGAATTTTTTTTTTTTTTTTTAGTGTAACAAGGGTTGAAAGAGAGACGGAGAAAGACTGACACTCAAACTAAGAGAAATATAAACAGATATAAGAATAAATCTCACAGACGAAAATTTCAAACAAACAACCTTTTTCGTGTTTGAAAGAGCTCCGACCAGGCTTCAAAGTATTGGTGTCAAAACGAAACTTGTTAAAAATATGATACTCCAAGGGAATGTATTGTCACCTATGTTGTTTATCCTCCTCATGGATTTTGCGTAGAACAGTCACAGATGGTGGATAAGGATTGGACTGGAATGGTGATAGGAATTTAGTAGTTCGTGTTGGCTTGGTAAAAAGGTGGAAATGGTTTTGGAATTTTTGCACAAGAAATGTTTTATAATAATACTTGGAATGTTTTTATGCGCAATTATTTCCCCTCTGAAAACGACCTAATTCTTTTAGGCATATTTCCATGAACCATTTTTGCTTTAATAATTTTTTCTCTGTTTATATTCTTATTAATCTTCCTAAATACAAATGGAATTGATTTGCTTGCTGCGTAAAACTTCAAAATTTTTGCTTTTCAATCAAATCAAAATACTTAATGTTTTTTAATAGATCATAATGAATTTAAGCGTTTGCAAGATAAAACATTACATCAATTTGAATATTAAAATACGCAAATAATTTTTTTCAGAATATGCATTGGAAATCAATCCTTTAATTGAAATAAGAAATTTTATGCATTTCTATCGACAATGAATTGCTTCAAAGCATTTACCATAAATTAATTTTCAAAAAAATATTTTTTTTTTCCCTCGAAATTCAGGAGTAAAAAAAAAAATAATTCTAATGGGAAATTCTCAGTAAAAATATACTGTTTCTCAACAGTATTTCAGTAAAATACAGGCGACCATAATTCTACCCTACTTTGTTATCCTTCTTTACGATTGGTGACCGCAATATCACTTCTTTATGTTAATATATCCGTTATTAAAACAGTAAATGCCTGGAAACATTTATTCCAGGATTTATAGACTATATATATATATATATATATATATATATATATATATATATATATATATATATATATGTGTGTGTGTGTGTGTGTGTGTGTGTGTGTGTATACTGTATATATATATATATATATATATATATATATATATATATATATATATATATATATATATATATATATATATATATATATATATATATATATATATATATATATATATATATATATATATATATATAAAAAAAAGATTACTTGTTTTTTGTCTTTATAAGCTGAAAAGTAAACTTGAAAAATAACAGTATCTTACTGATTATAATCTATTTGCGTTGAAGAGATAAAACTCAAATTTAATTGCTATAAAAAAAAAATCTGCTAGCAAGAAAAAAAAAAGATTCTCTATCTTTTCTCTATCTGTTTTTTAAGTCCCCTTCCTTTTCAGGTCATGTATTTCTGGCCTCGGAGCTCAATCTTAGCCCAGCCAGGCCTACTGTCCCCAAAAATCGTATTTCTTTTTCCTTTTTTTACCGCTTAGACAGATGTACTATTTTTCTGTTTTCTGTCTTTTCTGTTTTTTTATATTCTATAATTTTCTTAAATTGTGTGAAGGATAATTATTCCTTTTTGTCAGAGAGAGAGAGAGAGAGAGAGAGAGAGAGAGAGAGAGAGAGAGAGAGAGAGAGAGAGAGAGAGAGAGAGAGAGAGAGACTGGAGGATATATTAATACTTTCTATCTGAGAGAGAGAGAGAGAGAGAGAGAGAGAGAGAGAGAGAGAGAGAGAGAGAGAGAGAGAGAGAGAATGAAGGACATTTAATCCTTTCTCTCTTTGAGAGAGAGAGAGAGAGAGAGAGAGAGAGAGAGAGAGAGAGAGAGAGAGAGAGAGAGAGAGAGAGAGAGAGTATAAAATATTTACAAGACTTTATGATGAATTTCTTATATCATTGCCAGGAATCCAGAAATCAATAAGGAAAAAAATAATATATTCCTTTTATCTTGGATCTGTTTCTTCAGAACAAAAAGATATGATCTTTAGCAATACATTAATAATTTCGACCACCTAAGCTCCTCTATCCTTCTTATTAGTGAGGTTAAAACACTGATCCTGTACGATTCGTTCAGCTTGACTGTCAGCAAAACAGATTTAAGGAGGTCTTATTAATCTAGCAATTCTTGGTGATATTTGTTTTTCTTTTATTATATACGATATTATATATTTTTTTTTTCTTATTCAATCCGGTATTTCATCTCAAATGATCTAAAGGAAATTTAACAGTAAATTGTTTTGAAACAATAATGCAGGTGTTCTTAAAATTAATATTCCATAAGCTTTATGAGATTAATTGAGACAAGAGTAGCAAATTTACTTAAAAATTAAACTTCCATAAGTTTTATAAAAATAATTTATAAAAAGGGGCAAGTTTACTTGAAACATAAAATCATTAAGCTTTATAAGATCAATTTATATAAGAGTGGCAAGTTTACTTATGAATTAAACTTGCATAAACTTTATAAAATTAATTGATATAAGAATTTAATTAAAACTTAAACCTCCCTAAACTTTATAAAATTAATTGATACAAGAATGGCCAGTTCACATATGGATTTATATAATTGACCCACATAATCTTAAAATAGAGGATAAAACCATTTTAGTTTGTCAATAAAACAATGTTTTTCAGAGTTCTTCAAGAACATAGTTATGTATTCTTAAAAATGTTCATAAGGATTGAATTATTAAAATAATGATAAAACACAAT
>NC_090737.1:2097184-2099684 GCF_036898095.1 Palaemon carinicauda
TAGCTACGATGGTGAAGATGGGTTGATTTCAATTCTAAGTACAAAATACCTGAATTCGACAGGTATAAGTACAGTAGAATTGTCATTGACTTTTATCTTTGTTCGTGGCCAAGTGGGTTAGTCACTGTCTATATAAGCTTGCCGACCAGGGTTCGATTCCCGGCCGGAGCCAAGCTCTTGTCTTTGTGAGATTTCGCCTGGGTCTGTGATCCCGAGGTTGTTAAGAGAATCCAGACATTAATATATCAAAAATATATATGGCTTATTTGAATATGAAAAACACGTAAAAATGTGCAAAATTTATCATTAATTGAATGCCAAGTAACAAACTACCAATTAGCTACGATGGTGAAGATGGGTTGATTTCAATTCTAAGTACAAAATACCTGAATTCGACAGGTATAAGTACAGTAGAATTGTCATTGACTTTTATCTTTGTTCGTGGCCAAGTGGGTTAGTCACTGTCTATATAAGCTTGCCGACCAGGGTTCGATTCCCGGCCGGAGCCAAGCTCTTGTCTTTGTGAGATTTCGCCTGGGTCTGTGATCCCGAGGTTGTTAAGAGAATCCAGACATTAATATATCAAAAATATATATGGCTTATTTGAATAAGAAAAACACGTAAAAATGTGCAAAATTTATCATTAATTGAATGCCAAGTAACAAACTACCAATTAGCTACGATGGTGAAGATGGGTTGATTTCAATTCTAAGTACAAAATACCTGAATTCGACAGGTATAAGTACAGTAGAATTGTCATTGACTTTTATCTTTGTTCGTGGCCAAGTGGGTTAGTCACTGTCTATATAAGCTTGCCGACCAGGGTTCGATTCCCGGCCGGAGCCAAGCTCTTGTCTTTGTGAGATTTCGCCTGGGTCTGTGATCCCGAGGTTGTTAAGAGAATCCAGACATTAATATATCAAAAATATATATGGCTTATTTGAATATGAAAAACACGTAAAAATGTGCAAAATTTATCATTAATTGAATGCCAAGTAACAAACTACCAATTAGCTACGATGGTGAAGATGGGTTGATTTCAATTCTAAGTACAAAATACCTGAATTCGACAGGTATAAGTACAGTAGAATTGTCATTGACTTTTATCTTTGTTCGTGGCCAAGTGGGTTAGTCACTGTCTATAAAAGCTTGCCGACCAGGGTTCGATTCCCGGCCGGAGCCAAGCTCTTGTCTTTGTGAGATTTCGCCTGGGTCTGTGATCCCGAGGTTGTTAAGAGAATCCAGACATTAATATATCAAAAATATATATGGCTTATTTGAATATGAAAAACACGTAAAAATGTGCACAATTTATCATTAATTGAATGCCAAGTAACAAACTACCAATTAGCTACGATGGTGAAGATGGGTTGATTTCAATTCTAAGTACAAAATACCTGAATTCGACAGGTATAAGTACAGTAGAATTGTCATTGACTTTTATCTTTGTTCGTGGCCAAGTGGGTTAGTCACTGTCTATATAAGCTTGCCGACCAGGGTTCGATTCCCGGCCGGAGCCAAGCTCTTGTCTTTGTGAGATTTCGCCTGGGTCTGTGATCCCGAGGTTGTTAAGAGAATCCAGACATTAATATATCAAAAATATATATGGCTTATTTGAATATGAAAAACACGTAAAAATGTGCAAAATTTATCATTAATTGAATGCCAAGTAACAAACTACCAATTAGCTACGATGGTGAAGATGGGTTGATTTCAATTCTAAGTACAAAATACCTGAATTCGACAGGTATAAGTACAGTAGAATTGTCATTGACTTTTATCTTTGTTCGTGGCCAAGTGGGTTAGTCACTGTCTATATAAGCTTGCCGACCAGGGTTTGATTCCCGGCCGGAGCCAAGCTCTTGTCTTTGTGAGATTTCGCCTGGGTCTGTGATCCCGAGGTTGTTAAGAGAATCCAGACATTAATATATCAAAAATATATATGGCTTATTTGAATATGAAAAACACGTAAAAATGTGCAAAATTTATCATTAATTGAATGCCAAGTAACAAACTACCAATTAGCTACGATGGTGAAGATGGGTTGATTTCAATTCTAAGTACAAAATACCTGAATTCGACAGGTATAAGTACAGTAGAATTGTCATTGACTTTTATCTTTGTTCGTGGCCAAGTGGGTTAGTCACTGTCTATATAAGCTTGCCGACCAGGGTTCGATTCCCGGCCGGAGCCAAGCTCTTGTCTTTGTGAGATTTCGCCTGGGTCTGTGATCCCGAGGTTGTTAAGAGAATCCAGACATTAATATATCAAAAGTATATATGGCTTATTTGAATATGAAAAACACGTAAAAATGTGCAAAATTTATCATTAATTGAATGCCAAGTAACAAACTACCAATTAGCTACGATGGTGAAGATGGGTTGATTTCAATTCTAAGTACAAAATACCTGAATTCGACAGGTATAAGTACAGTAGAATTGTCATTGACTTTTATCTTTGTTCGTGGCCAAGTGGGTTAGTCACTGTCTATATAAGCTTG
>NC_090737.1:2107184-2117184 GCF_036898095.1 Palaemon carinicauda
TTGCCTTGGTTTGAATAATAATGGACATATGCCGAGATATTCGTTGGCTTTCTGTATACACTGAACTTGAGACTATTATTACATCTATGTATGCGACAGTCCAAAAAAGGTAGGGTACAATTATTCTCCAGCTCCATAGTGAAATTTATTGATGGTACCAAACTATTCAATCTAAGAAAAAAGTTATCTAAATTTTCATTTCCTGGCCACACACATATTATGTCGTCAATATATCGAAACCATTTTACATTATTAGGTATGATGTTATTTACGATTCTGCTCTCAAAAAATTCCATATATAGATTGCTCAATACTGGGGATAAAGGGTTTCCCATAGCCATACCAAAAGTTTGTGCATAAAATCTCCCATTGAATTCAAATTTACAATCTTTTATACATAATTTAATTAATTCTATTAAAGTGTGTTTGGAGAATGGTAGATTCAATTGTCTATTATCTAATGTTTCAGATAAAAATTGCAACATGTCATCAATAGGTACTTTTGTGAATAGTGAGACTACATCAAAACTGACAAGCCTACAGGTACTGTTGATCTGTACTTCATTCAGTTTGTTAATTAAGTCTACATTATTTTTTATAGTTGAATATGAGATGGTGCCAACTAAAGGATTGAGGATATTCACAAGGTACTTAGATAATTTATATGCTGCTGAACCTACAGAGCTAATTATTGGCCTAGCTGGATAATTTGGCTTATGAGTTTTAATAGTTCCATACATATATGGCAATGTTGGTGATATTGTACAAACCTTTTTTATTAGATCTTCATTCCCTTTTAATAACTCTTTCACTTTTTTATTGTAACTACTATTCACAAACTCAATTGGATTTTTTCTTAATTCCATGTATGTGTTATCATCACTCAAGAGGTTTTCCATTTTTTCTATATAATCATTTTTATTCAAGATTACCAGTGCTCCAGATTTATCGGCTTTTGTCAACTTAATATTTCTATCTTGCTTCAATTCGGCAATTGCTCTCTTGAATCTTTTTGGGCAATTTGGAACCACTGGTTTTTTCATAATGCTGTATATAATACCCTTAATCATATTTACTTCTTCTACGGAAATATCACTGAATTTCTCCAGGTTACACACTCCATTTGTAATTTCTACACTATTCACTGCACTTGATGACATCGAGAAATTTAAACCGTATCCCAAGGCACACTTCACATTTTTATCTAGACATTCTGGATTAACGTTTATAGTCCACGGGCTACTTTCTATCAGTGCATTGAGTTTCGTGTCATGCTTTTGTTTGAGTTTTCTATACACTTTTTCGTTCATTTCTCCATAGCAGAAACCTCGAAGTGAGTCTTTCCAATCCGTTGGTATTGAGGCTTCAAAATGTCTCCTTTTTCTTGTTAGGTCTTCAAACGCTCTTCGGTTTTTAATTTTCATTGAATTTATATGCTTTTCTAATATACTTCTCTGTATATCACCAAATGGTTGATCTTCTATTTCCAATAGGGATTTCGTTATCATGCATTTCGGAATGACTTGTTTCTCCCAGCATTCACGAAGAAACCGCAGGTGTTCTTTAGTAGTATGGGTGCGTGTGAGGGCGTCTGTAAATTCTCTAGTAATATATACCAAGATAGGGAAAGTCGTACAGAAAGTCTGGAAGGAGTACGTGGTATCCATTTATGCGTAAAAATCACAGGAAAACGTGATACTCAGATGCAGAAGAACCACAGGGAAAATGAGAATACAGAATATACACTTAAGTCCTGACTAGTTTCGTGATAATTCCTCAGAGGACTGATTTATTGAGAGAGGTTTCTTACAATTTATAGGGAAAGCAAAAGTACGAACATACATATAGAGATTTAGAGAACAATGACACTCCCTTACCCGCTACCTGGGCTTGACTCAGGTGTTGAGTAGGAGGAGTCCGCAAGCTCATTAGACACCTGCTAAAAAGGGTAATTTCTAGTGGCGGGTATATTCTTGTTTTCTTCTTATTTTACTTTCAGTACAGTTATTTATATGTCAATGCTTATGTATTTATATAGATAAGGCTACCACATTGACATATAAATAACTGTACTGAAAGTAAAATAAGAAGAAAACAAGAATATACCCGCCACTAGAAATTACCCTTTTTAGCAGGTGTCTAATGAGCTTGCGGACTCCTCCTACTCAACACCTGAGTCAAGCCCAGGTAGCGGGTAAGGGAGTGTCATTGTTCTCTAAATCTCTATATGTATGTTCGTACTTTTGCTTTCCTATAAATTTTAAGAAACCTCTCTCAATAAATCAGTCCTCTGAGGAAGTATCACGAAACTAGTCAGGACTTAAGTGTATATTCTGTATTTTCATTTTCCCTGTGGTTCTTCTGCATCTGAGCATCACGTTTTCCTGTGATTTTTACGCATAAATGGATACCACGTACTCCTTCCAGACTTTCTGTACGACTTTCCCTATCTTGGTATATATTACTAGAGAATTTACAGACGCCCTCACACGCGCCCATACTACTAAAGAACACCTGCGGTTTCTTCGTGAATGCTGGGAGGAACAAGTCATTCCGAAATGCATGATAACGAAATCCCTATTGGAAATAGAAGATCAACCATTTGGTGATATACAGAGAAGTATATTAGAAAAGCATATAAATTCAATGAAAATTAAAAACCGAAGAGCGTTTGAAGACCTAACAAGAAAAAGGAGACATTTTGAAGCCTCAATACCAACGGATTGGAAAGACTCACTTCGAGGTTTCTGCTATGGAGAAATGAACGAAAAAGTGTATAGAAAACTCAAACAAAAGCATGACACGAAACTCAATGCACTGATAGAAAGTAGCCCGTGGACTATAAACGTTAATCCAGAATGTGTGGTTAATTTGTCAAATAAAATTCTAGATAAAAATGTGAAGTGTGCCTTGGGATACGGTTTAAATTTCTCGATGTCATCAAGTGCAGTGAATAGTGTAGAAATTACAAATGGAGTGTGTAACCTGGAGAAATTCAGTGATATTTCTGTAGAAGAAGTAAATATGATTAAGGGTATTATATACAGCAATATGAAAAAACCAGTGGTTCCAAATTGCCCAAAAAGATTCAAGAGAGCAATTGCCGAATTGAAGCAAGATAGAAATATTAAGTTGACAAAAGCCGATAAATCTGGAGCACTGGTAATCTTGAATAAAAATGATTATATAGAAAAAATGGAAAACCTCTTGAGTGATGATAACACATACATGGAATTAAGAAAAAATCCAATTGAGTTTGTGAATAGTAGTTACAATAAAAAAGTGAAAGAGTTATTAAAAGGGAATGAAGATCTAATAAAAAAGGTTTGTACAATATCACCAACATTGCCATATATGTATGGAACTATTAAAACTCATAAGCCAAATTATCCAGCTAGGCCAATAATTAGCTCTGTAGGTTCAGCAGCATATAAATTATCTAAGTACCTTGTGAATATCCTCAATCCTTTAGTTGGCACCATCTCATATTCAAATATAAAAAATGATGTAGACTTGATTAACAAACTGAATGAAGTACAGATCAACAGTACCTGTAGGCTTGTCAGTTTTGATGTAGTCTCACTATTCACAAAAGTACCTATTGATGACATGTTGCAATTTTTATCTGAAACATTAGATAATAGACAATTGAATCTACCATTCTCCAAACACACTTTAATAGAATTAATTAAATTATGTATAAAAGATTGTAAATTTGAATTCAATGGGAGATTTTATGCACAAACTTTTGGTATGGCTATGGGAAACCCTTTATCCCCAGTATTGAGCAATCTATATATGGAATTTTTTGAGAGCAGAATCGTAAATAACATCATACCTAATAATGTAAAATGGTTTCGATATATTGACGACATAATATGTGTGTGGCCAGGAAATGAAAATTTAGATAACTTTTTTCTTAGATTGAATAGTTTGGTACCATCAATAAATTTCACTATGGAGCTGGAGAATAATTGTACCCTACCTTTTTTGGACTGTCGCATACATAGATGTAATAATAGTCTCAAGTTCAGTGTATACAGAAAGCCAACGAATATCTCGGCATATGTCCATTATTACTCAAACCAAGGCAACAAAGTTAAGAAATCTGTATTTAGTTCTATGTTTTTAAGAGCATTCCGAGTCTGCAGCCCTGAATATATTGATGACGAAATAAATGGTATTAGAGCAATAGGTAAAAAACTAAAGTATCCTGAAATTGTGTTAGATGATGCCCTAAGAACAGCAAAAAAGACTTTTTTCGGTAATGATAACAGAAAAAACTATAACACACAAAATTTACTTGTACTACCTTATTGTGATTCATTTAAAGAAATTCCCCAACTGTTAAAAAACTTCAATGTAAATGTAGCATTTAAGAGTAAAAATACAATAAAAACAGCCTTAATAAAGAATTCTCCTGACATTACCAAGGGATGTGTATATCGTATTCCATGCAATGCTTGTGAAAAATACTATATTGGTCAAACTGGTAAAGCCCTAGAAAAGAGAATTGAACAACATAAGAAAAGTGTCAGGTATGCTCAAGATAATAATGCACTCTTTGCCCACGTTAGAGATAAAAATCACCCTATTAATTGGTCAGGTGCAAAGAAATTGGTTCATTCAAATAACTTAGTAGAAAGAAACATCATAGAGTCCAGTTTCATAAAAGAAACCTTTGAAAACAACTTGAATATTGGTCATGGAATGTATAAACTCGACGCCTTTATATGTAAAGAGATTTGTAAGCTATATAAAAAAAAAAACATTAACCATTTAATGTAGAATTGAATGTATTGTGATTAATTAACGTCGGTGTGAAATTAATATTTAGACCTAAGCTACCATTCATTAAAGGAAACTATTATTTTATATAGCATGCATAAGTATATTGGCACTATATAGTGTTATGCTAGATATAAGTATTGATATATACATGATTATATGTTTATGATATTAATGTTGTATACATATAAATGTATATATGCATATGTATGTATGTGTATATATGTATATATGTATATATGTATGTGTATATATATGTATATATGTATGTGTATGTATATGTATGTGTATGTGTATGTATTTATGTATCTGTATATGTATTTGTATCTGTATGTATGTATATGTATGTATATATGTATATATGTATAGGTGTATGTATATATATATATATATATATATATATATATATATATATATATATATATATATATATATATATATATATATATATATATATATGTATGTATGTATGTATGTATATATATATATATATGTATATATATGTATATGTATGTATATGTGTATATGTATATATATGTATATATATTTATGTTTGTGTATGTTTTGCTTATGTATTTATATAGATAAGGCTACCGCATCGACATATAAATAACTGTACTGAAAGTAAAATAAGAAGAAAACAAGAATATACCCGCCACTAGAAATGACCCTTTTTAGCAGGTGTCTAATGAGCTTGCGGACTCCTCCTACTCAACACCTGAGTCAAGCCCAGGTAGCGGGTAAGGGAGTGTCATTGTTCTCTAAATCTCTATATGTATGTTCGTACTTTTGCTTTCCCTATAAATTGTAAGAAACCTCTCTCAATAAATCAGTCCTCTGAGGAAGTATCACGAAACTAGTCAGGACTTAAGTGTATATTCTGTATTTTCATTTTCCCTGTGGTTCTTCTGCATATATATATATATATATATATATATATATATATATATATATATATATATATATATATATATATATATATATATATATACTGTACATATATATGCATATATATACTGTACACACACAGGCACACACACACACACATATATATATATATATATATATATATATATATATATATATATATATATATATATATATATATATATATATATATATATATATATATATATATATATATATATATATTTATATATATATGCATATATATTTATGTACATATATTTTGTTACACTCGGATGGGAGAGAGTAGTCATACTCTATTGAGAGTGACTCTCGGAAACCACACACTCCCACAAGTTGCCGAACCAGCGAGCTGTAGTTAAGAAAGGGGAAGTGGATGGGAAAGGTTGAATCTCTGTGTCATTTTTGACGGCCTGGGTACACTAGTAAACAAATAACATAAAAACCAATTTATTGTAAAAACCAAACCCTTGCAGTATCATGACAATTTGTCATAAAAAAAGAGATACTTGCTTTTTTTTTAAAGTTTGATATATTTATTAATGTTGCGTATCTTAAATGACGTCCTTATTCTTGCATCCTGTGTTAAATTGCTTGCCTGCTTTCAGTTTTCCTACCCCATCCCTCTTCATGACGAGCATTTTGTTACCCTGATCACTGTGAACAAGTTTCCTTCCCTTTCAGTTTCGTAACAATTTGTCATAAAAAAAAGAGATATTTGCTTTGTTTTTAAAGTTTAAAATATTGATTAATGTTACGCCCCCTAAATGAAGTCTTTGTTCTTGCATCCTGTGTTAAATTGCTTGCTTTCAATTTTCCTACGCCGTCCTCATTCATGACGAGCATTTTGTTACCCTGATCACTGTGAACAAGTTTCCTTCCTTTATCCGCCTTTGTAATCTTATATCTTTACGTAGCATCGTTAAGAGAGGTTTAAATAGAATTAATTTTCCTCTCGTGGTTTTATGACCCATTGCAAAGCTGCAAAGGGACCATGAACCTGGTGAGGTGGCGATAGGTGAAGGGTTAGCACAGAGAGAGAGAGAGAGAGAGAGAGAGAGAGAGAGAGAGAGAGAGAGAGAGAGAGAGAGAGAGAGAGAGAGAGAGAGAGGAAACATCCAAGAAGCAAAGGTCTGTTATGGCATTGAATAGTTTTTGATAAATGGGCAATTTCTAGCTGTATTGATGAAATTTTTTAACCATTTGCTTGTATAGCTTAGTAAGATCTTTCAAATTCGTTTTGCAAAATGTCCGTAAAACAGTTCACATTGTAGAGCATCGTTAAATTCTATATTATTATTATTATTATTATTATTATTATTATTATTATTATTATTATTATTATTATTATTATTTGCTAAGCTACAAACCGAGTTGGAAAAGCAGAATGCTATAAGTCCGAGGGCTCCAACAGTGAAAAATAGCCTAGTGAGGAAAGGATATAAGGAAACTACGAGAAAAATAATTAACAATTGATATAAAATATTCTAAGCACAGTAACAACCTTAAGATAAATATTTCATATATAAACTATAAACATTTGAAAAAACAAAAACAAGAGGAAGAGAAATAAGTTAGAACAGTGTGCCCGAGTGTACCCTCAAGCAAGAGAACTCTACCCCAAGACAGGGAAAGACCATTGTACAGAGGTTATGGCACTACCCGAGACTAGAGGACAAATGGTTTGATTTTGGAGTGTTCTTCCCCAAAAGAATTAACGTTATTTTTTGCTTAATACATCTCAGAATGTGTTAACTCCTTTCTACCCTTTCTTTCCTTTCTCTTCCTAACTTCTCTTCGTTCCCCCTTCTCTTATTGTAAGATCTTAATGTTCTTCCCCAACAAGACCATTCCAAATGTTTAAAGGCCGCTCATGAATGGCAGAGGCAAGGGACAGTGACAATACCCTAGCGAGGACAATGGCCTAGAGACTGACCATATATACATATGATCTGCGCCCAAGCCATCTCTCCATTCAAGCTAGGACCAGGGAAGACCAGGCAATAGCTACTGATGATTCAGCAGATAGACTTATAGGCTCCTCAAAGCCCCCATCCTTAGCTCACAGGGATGTTGAGGTGGCAACAACCAAAGAAACTAACGAGTTTGAGTAGGACTCGAATGGTAGAGGCAAGGGGCAGTGATAATACCCTAGCAAGGACAATGTCCTAGAGACTGACCATATATATATATATATATATATATATATATATATATATATATATATATATATATATATATATATATATATATATATATATATATATATATATGATCAGCGCCTAAACCATCTCTTTACCCAAGCTACGTTCGTTCGTTTGTTCGTTTAAGAATGCCTTGCCCTATGCAAGACACCGGTTTTTGCGTTGGTAGCCCGTAACCAAGCTAGGACCAGGGAAGACCAGGCACTAGCTGCTGAAGTCTCAGCAGGTAGATCTATAGGCTCCCTCGAAAACCCTATCCTTTGCTCACAAGGATGGAAAAGTTACAGACACTACAATAAACCATCGAACTCGAGCGTGACTCGAACCCCAGTCCGACAGAAAGCCAGGCAGGGACGTTTGCAATAGGCCACCACAACTCTTATATCATTCGATGACCTTCATTAATGTTTTGATAGTAATTCACTTATTTATTAAATAGAATCTATTATAGAAAAATTAACCTCAGTCCGTTATAAAGCCAGGCAAGAACGTTACCAATAGGCCGCCATAACTCATAATTCATTAGGTAATCTTCATTATTATTTTTATAGTAATTTACTTTTTTTATTAGGTGGAATCTATTATATAAAAATGAATTTAAAATGAGCGCATCAGTCCATCAGCACAAAGGCGACAAATATATTAAATATATTAAATACATTAAATAAATAAATTAAATACATTAAATACGGTAAATGCAAAATTAACTGTATCCTTCCACAGCTCCATTATCTACTTCCTTCCTTCGTTTAGAATCTAATGGAAAAGGAGAGGACAGGAGATATTTGCAGGAATTTAAATATACTTATAGATTAGATTTGTGTTAAAGGGTATTTTTAGTTCATTCTTTTAATGAACGGGAGAGAGAAAATATAAATATACCAAAGTTGTTTATTATTTTTAGATTTCTTTTAATTAAATGTTGCTGCATAAAAACTTTATATTATGTTAGTATTGCTATCCACCAGCTAAAAATAATTAGCAATGATTGATCATCGATTAACGAAAGACAGAAAATTTATCAATTTTATTATTCTTTTTAGTTTCAATATATCTTGATAGAAAGTTTAAACAATAAGCCACCAACTCAATATATATCGTGATATCGTTACAATCAAGTTCAGGTAATTATGATACAAACAGAACAGATATAACGTTGTAAAAGTTATATATATATATATATATATATATATATATATATATATATATATATATATATATATATATATATATATATATATATATATATATATATATATATATATATATATGGATAAATATCAACACAACATCGTGTTCAAATAGAAATAAATTTCTACCTCATACTTGGGATCGAACGCTAGCCCCTTCTAATGAAAGGCCAGGTCGAAACCAACCATGCCACGAGAGACCATAAAAGAAATCGGAACCTGACGCTACCTAGCTGTCCGAGGATTTACCTGGCGAGACATCAGTCCCTTACCAGCGAGTTTTACCCGATTTTCCGACCCACCATATATATATTTATATATATATATATATATATATATATATATATATATATATATATATATATATATATATATATGTGTGTGTGTGTGAGTGTGTGTGTGTGTGTGTGTGTGTGTATTGAAGTATGTTTTCTTAATCTGAAGAGATCTCTAACATCAGAGACTCCCAGATTTCTCACCATTTGTTAGATTTTCTTAACTTTCTCTTGGACGAGGCATTTTTAATGGAATAAACTTGAAGTACTCTCACCTTTATTTATATTATTATGATTTTTTTTTTTATCCCATTTTGGTGTATTTTCATGATTCATCGTAAAATGCTTAAAGTAAAGATCGTATTTAAAATTAAAACAAATATCCTTCATTAAATGCTGAAAAAAATAAATTAGGAAATGCAATGATAATTCATGTCTCGAGGCATAGATTGAACCTTACCATCATTATTCATTATAATGGGAAATTTTAATACCTTGTTATGATATTTTGATATTTTGATATTTTATTTTGCTGGATTTAAATAATAAATGGTAAAATGATGATGATGAAAAGCCCCCCCACCCACCCCCCAAAAAAACGCATTAAAATTAAAGA
>NC_090737.1:2133206-2135706 GCF_036898095.1 Palaemon carinicauda
TTCCTTACATATTTGTACAACTGATAGATTCAAAAATTTTACAATTATTACCTTTATTATTAAATGAAAAACAATTTGACAAAACTCAATAAAAAAAAGCTCTTGTGATAAATAAGGCCCTTTTAAGATATAAATCTGTAATGGTAAATTATTAACTTATCAAGATTGTACAGTGGGCTCCATTAATTCCGGTACACTTCATGGGAAGGTAAGGAGACGTTAGTGTACCGGAATTAGTGAAGCCAACTGTACTATGGAGCATTTAAGAATTTTACATAAAGAAGAAATTTCATCTTTACGAAAAAGACGAAGAAATTTCGAATTCTAGATCAATCAAAACTCCACCAAGGCTTCTGTTCTATTTCAAAGAACCGAGAGAAAGTTTCTAAATGTTAGACATTGACAAATCGAAGAAGACTCATTAGAGGAGAGAATTTGGAACGAAAAACTAAGAAAGTATTCAGTATCTTCTTTAGTATATAAGTGGTAAATTTTTTTTGTAGATAATAAAAGAATATATAAATAAGGTCATAAATTAATAATATCTTCGATGAATTGGTAAAATGTACTGTTTAGCCACATCTGTCCATTCCTTATTTATTTAATATACGTTAGGGGTATACATTAAGTATACTATAAATACATTTTGTCGTATGAAGTCAATATAATATGGAAGAACTGTAATTTCTAACAATTTTACAGATTACTAAAAGAAAAACATAAACTATTTAATAATTGAATTATTTCGTTCAGATATTGAACGTTTAAAGACTATCTTAATATTTCAATACTTTAAAGTCTTTTGAAATTATATCTGAAAGTGAATGTCTTTATTTTTATTTGATAGAATCAAGATTTTGTATACAATATAAAAGATGTTTTCGCCATGCGTGAAAGACCAATATATGTACGTGTTTTCATAAAGATTGAAATGAGAAATATTACAGCATTATTTTCACTTTCTTATTGAGGAACAAACCGTTATAATAGATCAGTTCAGTTTTCTTCATTTGTAATTACCTCCGCCAACGAAGTTGGAAGGAGGTCATGTTTTCGACCCTGTTTTTATAAACCTGTTGTTTGTGAACAACTTCCTGGCCACAATTTTAATCGTAGAGTAGTGAAACTCTCAGGGATTAACCGCTATGTAAAAAGCTGGAAATGATCAAGTTTTGGAAGGTTAAATTCACGGTCAAGCACAATGTTAAATTCACGTAATCAACCATAAGTTTTGTTGGATAGCATCTACATCTCTCTCTCTCTCTCTCTCTCTCTCTCTCTCTCTCTCTCTTTATATATATATACATATATATATATATATGTATATATATACATGTATATATATATATATATATATATATATCCCTCCCCTCTTCTTGGCGAATGCTTTATGACTCATTTTCATATTCATATTATGCTCTTTAATTCCTGTGCAATTGACATCTGTGATGGACAGCTTTGAGTACCCAAACATCAAAAGGAATATTGAAGTCTTATTCTGTGTTTCTGAATATCACTCGAATACATAAATCCTGATTCTCTGTCTACTATTTTATATCTATTTTCCAAACTTTATTTTTTTTTCCTGTCAATCTCAGACTTTTGTGAAGTTTTCAGTGACGTGAAAAATCTCATCAACAATAAAAAAAAACAATGACTAAGATAGGCCTATTAAAATACCATCACGGACTCCCTTATCTCCCGAGAAACTTTCAAGAAACTTTCCATATCTCTGACATTGACAAATTTGCCGAGATCAGTTGGAGGAGATCGCTGAAGTGTTAAGAAAGTCAGGCAGCGGAAAAGAGGCGTCTCATTTTTCACTTCATTTTGGGTGATGCGTTCGAAGATGTCAGACTTCGGAGTTGTTTAATAAAAATCCATTTTTTTATTGGTGTTTCTCTCGGGGATTTGACAACTTGATAGTTTAATAGAAGTTTATTCTTCCTTAGACCCTAAGAGAAGAGGAGGTCTGGTAATCTGTTAGTCATCTGTATTTGGTCAGGACTAATAGTCATCTGTATTTAACAAGGAGTAATGGCTAACTGTATTTGGCCAGGACTAATATCCATCTGTATTTGGCTAGGAGTAATGGCTATCTGTATTTGGTCAGGACTAATATCCATCTGTATTTGGCTAGGAGTAATGGCTATCTGTATTTGGTCAGGACTAATGGCCAATTGTATTTGGCCAGGGCTAATATCCGTCTGTATTTGGCCAATATTAATAACCATCTGTATTTGGCCAGGACTAATAGCCATCTGTATTTGGTCAATATTTATAGCCATCTGTTTTTGGCTAGGACTAATATCCATCTGTATTTAAAAAGGACTGATGGCTAACTGTATTTGGCCAGGACTAATAGACATCTGTATTTAGCCAGGGGTAATACCCATCCGTATTTGGGCCAGACTAATAGCCAACTGTATCTGGCTAGGACTAACAGCCATCTGTGTTTGGCCAGGACTAATATCCATCTGTATTTAACAAGCAATAATAG
>NC_090737.1:2148206-2155706 GCF_036898095.1 Palaemon carinicauda
AACCGTAATTTTAATCGGAAATTCTCCGTAAAAATATACTGTTCTCTTCCGTATATCAGTAAAATACAGGCGACTTTAATTTTAACTTACTTTGTTCATATATTTTACGAGTTTGTGACCGTAATATCACTCATTTACCTCAATATATATGATTTTTAAAAGGATAAAAATCCTGGAATAAAGGTTGCCAGGCATTTACCATTTTTATTACAAATCTTTAACAGTGCACCCGTTGTCGGAAATGTTGCAAATACAGATGCGCGCGTGGCACTTAAGTCAACACAATATTTTCCTTTGGCTGCATGACATTGTAATGTAAACTTGTGTCTCTTTTATGTGAAGGCAAATGATGTGGATACAGCATTGCATATGCAGCTCACAGGCTCTGACAGATGGAGTTCCATCGACTACATTTGAACATCTGAATTCGTAAGTAAAATGAAGACCGAGTTTTTTATACAGAGCAAATAGGAATCACATAAAATTTCCCTCTTAAAGACTACCGTTTTGAAGAAATTATCAATATAAATTATACTATGTGGATATGCAATGATTTCTATAGAAATGTTAAATTTCCTAATAATTCTATCTATGCTGAAAGATATTCAACCAATAAAGGTTTAAAGGCCGCTTATAATGGCAGAGGTAAGAGACAGTGACATTACCCTATCAGGCAGGACAATGCCCTAGACTGGAGACTAGCCATATTACATAAGACCAGTGCCCAAGCTCAGTAAAGCACAGACCTCCACCGCGATGGCATATTTCTCGACCTTTTGTTCGACCTTGACCTGAACCTTTGACTTTAACATGTATTAATTGGCGTGGATTTTCATATACTCAAATATGTACCAAGTTTGAAGTCTCTGTGACAACGATGTCCAAACCTATGACTGATTACATGAATTGGACATTTTGCTGGACCGTGACCTTGACCTTTGACTCTGACCTTCCAAAATTTAACCATTTTCAGCTTTTTACATAGCAGTCAATCCCTGTAGGTTTCATTACTCTACGATTAAAATTGTGGCCAGGAATCTGTTCACAAACAAAAACACATACAAAGAAACACAAACAAACAGGGGGTAAAACATAACCTCCTTCCAATTTCGTTGGTGGAGGTAATTACACAGTATTCTAGAAGTTTTATTCCAACTGTTACCAAGTTGTGGAATGATCTTCCTAATCGGATAGTTGAATCAGTAGAACTTCAAAAGTTCAAAGTTGGAGCAAATGTTTTTATGTTGACCAGGCTGACATGAGTCTTTTTATAGTTTATATATGACATATCTGTTTTTGACGTCGTTAATAGTTTATATAGGGCAAATCTGTTTTGACGTTGTTACTGTTTTCAGAATGATATGTTGTTAATTTATTCTCATCATTTATTTATTTCCTTAATTTCCTTTCCTCACTGGGCTATTTTTCCCTATTGGAGCCCTTGGGCTTCTAGCATCTTGCTTTTCCAACTAGGGTTGTAGCTTGGCTAATAATAATAATGATAATAATAATAATAATAATAATAATAATAATAATAATAATATCACTGAAGGGTGTAATATAGCCGTTAAACGTTTTATTTGAGAAATAAATTTTCGCGAACCAGATATAACATTCGCATCAGGGAAAAGCACCCGGGGGGAAATTTGCAAGTGGATGTATTTTGTATCTCTATTTCTTCCTGTTTGTGACGATAAACTTGGGATATTTATGGGGGTAAGATAAATCTCTTTCCCTGTCGTATATTATTATCATTGTAGTTATTGTTTTGTTTTTGTTATTAATTTCATTATTAATATTTTTAATATTATCATTTGTTATTGTTATTGTTATTATTATTAATTATATCATTAATATTTTTAATATTATCATTAATATTATCAATATTATTAATATCATTATTAATATTATTAATATTATTATTAAAATGATTAATATCACTATTATCATTATTATTATTATTATTATTATTATTATTATTATTATTACTACTAGTATTATCATTATTATTATTATTATTATTATTATTATTATTATTATTATTATTATTATTATTATTATTATTATTATTATTATTCTGTAAGGAAAGATGTAATCAAGTATTTCATTATAGGTTTTTACAATATCTTATTATGATAATGATACAGATGAGCACAAATAATTAGAAAATAGCTAAATGCAAAAAAAAAAAAAAATGATGAGTGAATTCTGAAAATTATACACGAGGGTAGAATTGCATGAAAATTTCATTATAATTCATGATCAAATCCACAATGCTTTGAGAGAAAATCATTTTCCAGAAAACAATTCCATTTTTAATATATATATATATATATATATATATATATTATATATATATATGTATATATATATATATATATATATATATATATATATATTTTTTTTTTTTTTTCCATGCGTGTTGAAAACCAAACACTTTTGCTTTTCAATTCAGATTTGGGTTAAACTTATTAATGGTAAAATTTTCCGGGAAAAAATATATTTCAATTTTATTTTAGACACCAAACTTGGCAGTAAAAGATAAACAAAATATAATTTTCCCTTTGGAAACTATTTTCTTTTTGAATAACAGTTTTTTACATTTTTTTTTTTTGCTAAAAAACAAACGATACTAATATCTTCATTTTATTATAGTATGTTTTACATACAGTAGAACACATATATAGGGTACAGCAGTTAATACAGTATACATATATATATAGTAGAACACGCATAAAGGGTACAGCAGTCACCATGAGCATTTTTATCAATATATTTCAGTAGAATCTTGATAAAAATATTTATCATAAGATGGATTGGTTACCCAGACTCAATATAACAACAATTATTATTATTATTATTATTATTATTATTATTATTATTTTCAATTATTATTATTATTATTATTATTATTATTATTATCATTATTACTATTATCTTATTATTATTATTATTATTATTATTATTATTATTATTATTATTATTATTATTATTATCATCATAACACCTGTACCTGTTGTAAGGAGAGTTCTATCTAACTAATTTACAATATAAAAAAAGTATAAAACTAATATTTTACGGCATCTAAGATAAAAACCCGTAAAAATAAATGATTTATTACACAAAACATAATACAAAGTGTTGTTTCTTGGGAAGCAATCGATTGAAAATGACTGGAATATGTTTTTTTTTTTTCTTTTTTTTTTACGGATCTTTTTTCGAGTTATAATTTGTACCTGTTGTATGGGATGAAAGTACTGTTTAAGTGGCTTTAAAGCCTTATTATTATTATTATTATTATTATTATTATTATTATTATTATTATTATTATTATTATTATTATTATTATTATTATTATTAAAACTTGGTGAAAAACTATTTATATGCAAATAATTCTTTTTAGATTCCGTTGTATATTCCCAAACTGTAGCGTGTTGTAAGATTGAACTGATGCATATAAAATTGGGGTACAAGGAAACTACTATTTGCATAACAGAAATGAATTTTGCATATTCATATCACAAATAAGTCTATTTCAATGTTAGAGAGAGAGAGAGAGAGAGAGAGAGAGAGAGAGAGAGAGAGAGAGAGAGAGAGAGAGAGAGGCGTTACGTATGAAACTCAGAAATATTAATCATTCTTAGATATACTTCAACAACTTAGCATTCAAATATCTGTTTCTTTTCTAAATTATTAATCTTGCCATAAGGATCCAGTCTTATCTGTAAAGAGAGAGAGAGAGAGAGAGAGAGAGAGAGAGAGAGAGAGAGAGAGAGAGAGAGAGAGAGAGAGAGAGAGAGAGAGATAAATTACTGATGAGTTTAGTTATTAGTATATAGGCTAATATTGTTGAACGCTCATACAGAGGGAACTTATCCCGGATTTTGTGTGTGTGTGTGTGAGAGAGAGAGAGAGAGAGAGAGAGAGAGAGAGAGAGAGGAGAGAGAGAGAGAGAGATGCAGTATGTATGAAACTAAATAGTAAACATTCTCAGACCTAACTTAATACAGTAGCATTATTCAAGTAGTTGTGTTACTTGTGTAGACTTCCTGACTATAAGTATCTATGAACTTATACATTACATTCTGTATACAAAACTTTTCGTTTAGGCAAAGCATGTTATTATTATTAAATGCTAAGTTACAACCCTAGTTGGAAAAGCAGGATGCTATAAGCCCAAGGGCTCCAACAGGGAAAATAGCCCAGCGAGGAAAGGAAGAAAGGAAAAATATATCGTTTAATACAAGTAAAGAAAGGTAATCCTCTATAAACCTTTCCTTGCCTTGAAGAAGCAATCGTTTAAAAACCTTAAAATCTCCCAGAGTCGAAACACGTCTGTCGTAGCTCTCTCCAGAATCTGACTTTCCTCTTTACGACCTTTCCCGAAATGTTGACCTTCCTTCTGTCGCAGTCCATTAAGTTCCAACGATTTCCTTTTTTTCTGTTGTGACGTTTCAGGAAAGTCTGAGAGCTGCTTTCCCACTGACAAAATGCTTCGCCATTTCTTCCGCCAGATGGATTAGCCTTAGATGTCTTTAATTTTTTTTTTTATTTTCTTTTTTGTTACCTTTTCTAGATTTGTGACTTTCAACTTCATAAAATGTTTAATATTTACTAATATCTATTATTGAATTTTCTTTTCATCAGTGTAGTTACTAACCTTATGACTAAAATCCACTAGATTTATATAATTTTTAACTGTATCAAGGTCTCTCTTGCTTGAGGGTACACTCGGGCACACTATTCCATCTAATCTCTCTTCCTCTTGTCTTGTTACAGTTTATATAGGAAATATTTATTTTAATGTTGTTACTGTACCTAAATTATTTTATTTTTCCTTGTTTCCTTTTCTCACTGGGCTATTTTCCCTATTGGGGCCCCTGGGCCCACAGCATCCTGTTTTTCCAACTAGGGTTTTAGCTTAGAAAGTAATAATAATAATAATAATAATAATAATAATAATAATAATAATATTGCATTTCCAAAATTACGGCTCTAAAATTCTGAAAAGAAAAAAATCGAAGTTTCATAGTTTCTTTCTGTCAAACTTCAAGCCTCTGGACTTTGAAATTTCTGAATCTTCCCTTCAGCCTTGTAACCTTTGAAATTTCTGAATCTTCCCCTTCAGCCTTGTAACCTTTGAAATTCCTGAATCTTCCCTTCAGCCTTGTAACCTTTGAAATTCCTGAATCTTCCCTTCAGCCTTGTAACCTTTTATATTTCTGAATCTTCCCTTCAGCCTTGTAACCTTTGAAATTCCTGAATCTTCCCTTCAGCCTTGTAACCTTTGATATTTCTGAATCTTCCCTTCAGCCTTGTAACCTCTGAATTTCTAAGGTCTCAATGTTTATATTAAGAAATTATTTGAACTATTATTCAAAATACAAGAAGCAGTGTTGAAGCTTGAACTTGAAGTTCGCAAACCCACAATGACAGTCGCTATTAAAGCAAGGTAGGTTTACTTAATCAAAGTTTATGAAACATGTTTGCAATTCTAATGCTCATAAGATATTTTCTTTTGGCTCCCTCCAAAAAGCACCATCATAACTGACATGGATGGTTAGATTGCAGACACTATCACAAACTATCGGGCTTGAGCGTGGCTAGAACTCCCATCCAACGTATTACGTGACAGATTTAACAAAAATAGACCTGTTTTCCTCCTAAGAACTAAGGAAAAATAAGATTTTTTATCAAACAATCAGGGTAACAATCAAGGTAACAATCAAGGTAACAAAGCCACCAATAAAAAAAAAAAAGAATTTTTGCTAAGCAACTCCGATGGCCATTAGTCCTGGCAAATACAGATGCTATTAGTCCTGGCCAAATGTAGATGGCTATTAGTCCTGGACAAACAAGGATGGCTATTAGTCCTGGCCAAATACAAATTGCTATTAGTCCTGGCCAAAAATAGATGGCTATTAGTCCTGTCCAAAAATAGATGGCTACTAGTTCTGGCCAAAAATAGATGGCTATTAATCTTAGCCAAAATTAGATGGCTATTACTCCTGGCCAAATAGGGATGGCTCTTAGTCTTGGCCAAATACAGCTGGCTATTAGTCCTGGCCAATTATAGATGGCTTTTAGTCCTTGTTAAATACAGATAGTCATTAGTCCTGGACAAATACAGATAGCTATTAATCCTGGCCAAATACAGATGGCTATTAGTCCTGGTCAAATACAGATGGCTATTAGTCCTGGCCAAATACAGATGGCTTTAAGTCCTGCCTAAATACAGATGGCTATTAGAACTGGACAAATACAGATGGCTATTAATCCTGGCCCAATATAAATGGCTATTAGTCCTGGCCAAATATGGATGGCTATTAGTCCTGGCCAAATATGGATGGCTATTAGTCCTGGCCCAATATAGATGGCTATTACTCCTGGCCAAATATGGATGGCTATTAGTCCTGACCAAATACAGATGACTATTAGTCCTCGTCAAATACAGATGACTATTAGTCCTGGCCAACTACAGATGGACGTTGTTGCTGTTTGTAGAATGATTTATTAATTTATTCTCATCATTTATATATTTCCTTTTTTCATTTCCTCACTGGGCTATTTTTCCCTGTTGGAGCCTTTGGGCTTATAGCATCTTGCTTTTCCAACTAGATATTTAGCTTGGCTAGTGATGATAATAATAATAATAATAGCAGATTACGAAACCTCCTCTTCTCTTAACGTCTAAGGAAGAATAAACTTCTATTAACCTATCAAGGCGTCAAAGCCCCGAGAGAAACACCAATGAAAAAATGGATTTTTGTTACCCAACTCCGAAGTCTGATATCTTCGAACGTATCACCCAAAATGAAGTGAAAAATGAGACGCCTCTTTTCCGCTGCCTGACTTTCTTAACACTTCAGGGATCTATTCCAATTGATCTCGGCCAATTTGTCAATGTCAGAGATAGTTTCTTGAAAGTTTCTCGGGAGATAAGGGAGTCCGTGATGGTATTCTAATAGGCCTATCTGAGTCATTTTCTTTTTTTATTGTTGATGAGAATTTTTACGTCACTCAAAACTTCATAAAAGCCAGAGAAGATGGACAGGAAAAAATAGGAAAATATATAGAAAGATTAGCAATTATATATTCGATGAAATTGAGACACATAACAGACCCCATAAATAAGTATCCAGTTACTCTAGACGCCAGAAATTTCCATTTACTCGATAAAAGCGGAAATGATTAACTCTTATGGCAATTGATTCGTACAAAAATCTTAAATTTTTGCGATATGCAGCCCTTTAAAAAGCTTATTCCCAATACAGCTTTTATATCTTTTCGCATGAAGACTGACTACAGTCAGCATTAAACTTTTTCAAATTATTCATTGATGACGTCATTCGCAAGTTTTTTTTCTTTTTACGAGAAACTTAATGTATACATTTTTTTTTCTGGGGGGGGGGGGGGGGGGCGGTGGTCTCCTGACCTGTCCTAATCTAATTTAGCTACCCGGGGAAATGTCTAATTCATTATTATTATTATTATTATTAT